>NC_138155.1:19621379-19793879 GCF_964199315.1 Orbicella franksi | reverse complement strand
AGACAAAATTATACTCATAATCAGGAGCCGATATTCAGGAGTTCCTGATAAATTTCATTCACCTGTTTTTTTCACAAGTTTGCTTATAGAGCATTTTAATTTTACCAGGGAACAATTTGCCAGACAAGATTAGGAAATCAGGGTCACTTCCAGTACTTAGGAGAACCTTAAAACAGCTGCTATTGCCATCTTCGTGTGAAAGTAACCGTGATCTCAGTTAATAGTAAAAGCATTATTGACTTTTTACTATTTATACTATCATTTTATTACTTTTGTTTCTATACTTAGACTATTTGATATCACAATTTATTATATGGCTGTGTCTCACAAGGACTGGTATCTACCGAATTCACGAATTTGATTGGCTGAAATCGATATTGACCGCGGTCTAGATTTTCCCATCTAGATCGGCATCTAGACCGGTTTCATTTTGCGTTTAAAAAAAGTAGCAAACTAAAATACAAAAATGTCGACCATTTTCTTTTAGTTTCTTCTCAGTCATTTATGGAAGTGCCAAAAGCTTGATGACAAAAGGAAAGTAAAGAGAACAAGCAAATTTCGCCAGGTTTAAGTTAAGCTCATCGCCGTTCGCAAGCAAAATGTCAGCAAACCAGTTACATTAAACAAATTAAAGTTTTCTTCTTTGCCATATAATAAACATCTTATTAACCGAGCTAAGTCGGTCTGTATGGGAGAAACTTGACTTCGGTCGTGAGTACAGAACTCACTGCGTTCGGTCTGTACTCACGACCTCGGTCAAGATTCTCCCATACAGACCTCCTGCTCGGTTATTAAGAGCTAATTAAAATGAACATCTTATTTATTACATCTAGTAGGGCATATTTGCATTCATTGTATGCGATATGTGAATAAAATAAGTTACTACTACTAATAAGATCCCCTCCACTCTATGTCAGAGGAATTTGAAAACGGAGCTTTCACTCTGGAAACGCATCAAATGATTTCTATTCACACTACGCCGGAGGAATTTAAAGAAACAACAATCACCGGTCATTTTGGATTTGTGTTTGAGGTAAACTCCGGCGGTCAGGGAAATCACATGATTATCGTGACGCCATCGTTTTAGAAAAGCTCCATTTTCAAAATGTTTTCCGTCCTCGGGAAATCGAAAAGCCGTCGTTTTCAAATTCTTCCGGTTTGAAGAGCGTTTGCGGAAAGCTCCGTTTAGTGTGGACGGTAGGCGTAGTGTGGAAGCTGCCTTATTTGTTGTCGTTATATCGACTTCTATCTATTACTTCAAGGTCATCAGCTAGGCCTTAGAAAAAAAAAGCAACTATATGATTACAAAATTACCAGTTAATGACTCCGTATATTGTAGAACTGTATTCAAGAGATCCGTTTTCTCGTTTTTTTTTTCACCAATTTGTAAAAATATTTTTTTTTTCTTGTTGTTGTTGAAATCAATATTACCTACTCGAGTTTTCTTTTCTGTATTTGTATATTGTATATTTTTTCCTCTGTAAACTAAAGAAAAATGAACGTGTGCGTTGTTGTCTTTAAGAAATGGATAAATTTCGAGACGTTTCCCTCCTTTGTCAAAACAACAAACCACTAACACCAACATGACGAACGTGTTTACCTTATTCCACTGTGCTGCATTCAACTGCAGAACTCAGCAATGAGCTAATTGGTCGCTAAAAAGTTTAGATAAGCTGTAGGCTGTATGCTACTTGTAAGATTTACAACGGTCACCTTTATTTCTGTTCCTCCAAAGTACAAATTGATTTCGATGTCCCCGGTTTTCCAAGCTTCTGGTGTCTCAAGTGCCAATTCTCGACCAGGAGTCTTTTCCACACCAGAATCGGTGACAAACTCCTCATCTGAACGTCCTGATTGGAAAAAAAATCAATTTTCCGTGTCTTTGTTCGCCTGTTAAAGAAGCAAAGCTGGGGAATCTATGCTTTACTCCGACTTTAACGACTTCATTGACTTTGACGAATTTGAGGAAGACATCTTTACAGCGTGGGATTCCTGCTATGACTTCTTTCTTCGATTCCGGATGCAGCCCATCTAAAAACCACTTGTGTACACGGATACCGTAGGTCAAAGTCATTATTCGAGACTCAAGCAGGTCAGGTTTCTGCCCAAACATCACTGCTCTTTGATCAACTGCGTGATAGCAGCGTTGCGCGGCACTAAAATGCGGTAAGTGCTACCAAAATGAATCTTGATCCTTTCCTGAAGAATTGCCGAGTCAGCGAAACCTCCTACGTGAAAGACGTAGTTGACTCTCGACAATTCTGGTCAGGCGAATGGGTTGGAGAAATGCGAAATGACGCCATCCAAGGCTGGACTAAAAAGCTGCCTCATGACTCTTGGCGCAACACAAAGGTACTCGTTACGGAGGACTTCGATTTCGTCCAGGCTGTATTGCTGTTGGATCACAGCGTTTTTCTATCTAAACCCTCGCTGCTCGGAAATTTGTCTGTAAAACTATTTGGTAACCCAAACTCTTGTCGTTTGTCCCTCCAACAGTCGCTTCAAGCGTTTCTTCCATTCTAAATTTTCCAAGAGGCGAAACCAATCGACGGGTTCTGACGGGCATAATTCTCGATAAACGTTTGGGTAAAAATTGATTCAAGAAGGTTTCTGAACTGCCTGTTGACATTCTGTCCGCCATAATTACCGCCGGTGGCTTTGAAAATCTCTCTAAGTGCTCCGTTTTCCTGAATGTGATATGCTGATACGTCAAGAGTTCCTGCTAGAAAAAATAAACATATAAATAAATAAATTATAATATTTAGAGAGGAAGCCAAATCAGCCACAGCTAGTTTTCATGAAGGTCCTCTAACCTGATCAAATTGGAATTTGGCAATGCCGGATTTTCAGGATGGAGGGAAACCGGAGTGACCGGGGAAAAAACCCTTGGAGCCAGGCGAGAACCAATAACAAACTCAAGGAAGCAATGATACATTAACAAAAACAAAAGGAGGAAAATGAAATCTGGCTGAAATAAAATCGGATTGCAATGCTATCTGAAATGTAATGAAACCGAAATGCAATGAAATTAATATATTTTGGCACCAAAGCCGGTGTCATGTGCATATAAGTTTTTTGGTTGTATTCTTTTTTCGAATGCTTCTATCTTATTACATAATAAGTCAGCCATCTGTCTTCTTTCTCGACCGCTGTAAATGTTGCGAATCAATCGGCCTACTTAGGTTCAGAAATAAGTTCTGAATGCAGAGGTAGATAAGGTCTGCATACGAGCCAAGTCGGCGCTTATCTCTGGTTTCTGAAGCATGAAGCGAATAGGGGTATTTCTACTTCCTCCCAGACGGGGACGGGACGCTAGTCCATCGCAAGGTTACCACCAGCATTAAATTCGCCGGTGCTGATTTACACATTTGGAGGAAGAAAGGCACTGAAATAGTCAAGTGTGTTGCCCAAAAACACAACACAATATCCTCAAACAGGACTCGAACCCGGACTGCTCGATCCGGAGTCGTTCGCATTAACCAGCAGGCCACCACCCTTCCGATCCTCAATGTAGTTACTTAAAAATTCAAACCAAATCAAATGACATGTTGAATAGTAATATTTGCTGCTAAACCTAAAAGCCAGTTCTTGCTGAAATATTAAGCGAGTAAAAAAAGATTCAAAATTCATCAATGGCTGTATTTAAATCACTAATGTCCTTCCATATTCAGCACTGTTTTTTTGGAAACTTTTTTTGTCTACCTCAGAGACATGAAAGCTGATTAATTCCTAAGTTGATTGAAGCTGATGGGTATTCACTTCTTCTCTTCTCCTCAGTCAGATAATCTCTCCTATCTATAATCTTCCTAAGAATTTGGCGTAACCCTTACTTTCTGCTGAAGACGAGAAGACCTTGCCAGCTTTCCCCCTGTCTCTCTTTTCCTTCCATAATGCCATTTGTTGATAATACAACAACAAAATATGAAGCATCCTTTCGAAGATCTCTTTCCTTTTTCCTTAAGCGTGTCTTTAGGGGTTTTAGGGCACTGCTCACTCAGCTGAGAGTGAGAAAAATACTCAGCAATGACGGACTCGATTTATTCAACGTTGGACGTTTTAGCATATATCAGAAAGCCTGGGTTTCACGACCAATCGACATCGCACGTGAGAGAGGAAAACACATTTAAAACTCTGGAAATGTGTCTTTACTTCGACTCAGACGTTTAAAACAATCACTGCATTCTTAGTTCCGAAATTCGTTGTCGGTCTATCTTGCCATTGGTGTCGTTTTCCCTATTTCGCTGGAGTAGTATGTCGTTCGTCGCCAATTCATCGCTCCCATGTCGCCGTTTCAAGGCCATGTCGCTTGTCAGAATTTATGCCCAACAGGGTCTCACTTGTGTCTACAAGATATTTGGCTGCATCTAATACTCTCTTAGTTCTAACATTCTGAAACTTATAATGGTGCTTATAACTGAGACGCCTTTTAAATTTTATAGGAATAGTTTGTGATTCATTTAGTGGCCTTGGGAGACAATGTACAGTGGAATTGACATCACTTGGGACATCTGCAATGTTCCCATGAATAGACAATTGAACTCCTCTAGATAGTTCACGGAGTTGCATAAAAGGAATACGTGGTGATATAAGTCACTCTTCTAAAGATGTCAAATTTAATACTTCAGGCTTGTCAGGAAACTCCATTTTATTGGCTTTAGAACAGCTGGGCAACCTGCCTTTCTTCAGATTTGAATCACAAGTTATACAAATCCATTCAGAGTCATTAACACTTTTAAAACCAGTAAGGCAGGACTTGACCACATCTTGTGAGCATTTCACCACAGAGGACTTGTACCACAACCGATCAACAACAAGTACATACATATTCTGGGCCAAGTGCAATGTTTCTGTGAAACAAACTGATCCTGGACATTGCATTAATATCTTCTGTAACCTATCACTACCGAATGTTACTTGTGATACATTTGGGAGATCTTGAAAAAGTGTTTCATTAACTACAGCAACTATATGGAAACTTGAAACAGTTTCGAGCTTTTCTTTGGAATTACTATCGATTTCTTTAACGTGTTCTGGGTTACCGGCTTTCTTTCTACCATCATTAGTTTATAAGGTGTGTTCTATATTTGCTCCTTTTGGACAGCAGGTGTACACCTTTTTCTCCAACACCCGTTGGTTCGATTTTGATTTTGATGGGAAATACATCGTACCCCGCGGGAGAATAGACCATTTTACAGCTGTCTGCTCAGTGACCTGGCCTCTGAATGGCAGCGAGGCTGGAGGTGACCTTGTTTTGATAATGACCTCACTGATTTTGTTGTGTAAATCAAGTTGGTCAAATGCTAAATAGTTGGCATTAAATGAGGAGAGGCGAGAGGTTTGTATCAAAGCAAGGTCACCTCCAGCCTCGCTTGCATTCATAGGCCAGGTAACTAAGCACACAAATGTAAAAGGGCCTATTCTAGGTCGGGCACACGATATTTTCAAACTGAAGTTTTAGGTTCATTAATGCACAAAGTCCGGCTATTTTAGTACAAGTCCTCTTGACCTGAAGCCAATAACAATTGCTAGTCAATTGAAGTTTTCCACAGTGTACCCATGGGAACGACAATGAATCTGTACCGCAAAATATCTGTACACAAAGTTACCTTTTAGTTTTACGTTTTTATTTGAGCTGTTATATAGAGTGTTTAACAAGAATCAAATATAACTTAAGGATAGTTGTGCAATTCAAAACACCTCTTCAGATTCTAGTGCCCCTCGACTATGAGGTTATTTCGGCTAGCCAGCACCCCCATCATGCTTGCTTTCAAATATCACTGGTGAATTCTTCTTTCATTTTGACTCTGGGGTGAAATGAAAGTCTGTTGCTGATGGTAAGTAAATCCCTCTCAAGTGGTTAAGTTGTTACGTGCACTGTCAACAAGTGTTTTTCTTCTGCACATTAAACTCCGTTACTAAAATAGCTATTTTAACTTAAATAACACTCTATAAAGAGGTATTCCTCTGTTTAAGAAAAAGCAGTTAACATAAATCGTTATCGAATTACAGCAAAATGGTTAATAGGTCTTAATATCAGAAACAAAGCACTTTAATGTGCGACAAACGAGTAATACCATACTCATATCAATAAGAACATGTTGATTGAACAAGGCAGATACGGATAGTATCATTAAATAGCAACGTGAAAATACTGTACTAACTGCCGTACTAAATATTTTCTTCAGTAATCATGAATTGTGTTGACCACATAAATAATATATTCTTACTTGTTGCTGATATATTAAGTGAGTTTTACTAAAACCTCAAGTTATATAACAACCTATAAAAACTATATGAAATATCTTCCTTGTTCTGACTTAATCAACTGGTAATAATGAAAATTGAACTGCAAACTGCAGCTAATATTACTCTGATATATCAACGAGGTGTTGCTAAAACAGCAAGTTGCTTTATTAAAACTCTGCAAACTAGTTATGAAATATTTTTTTCTAGTTCTAGCTTGATCTGTCAATGAATTTTACCTCGTAATTACTAAAGCAAGCTGCAGTTAATATTACTACTGACATATCAACGAAGTGTCACTGAAACAGCGAGTTGCGTTATAAAAACTCAACAAACTATTTATGAAATATTATCCTTGTTCTGACTTGATCAGTTATTGAAAATTAACTCGTATTTACTAAAGCAAACTGCAGTTAATATTACTACTGACATATCAACGAAGTGCCACTGAAACAGCGAGTTGCTGTACAAAAGCTCTACAAACTATTTATGAAATATTATCCTTGTTCTGACTTGATCAGTTATTGAAATTTTAACTCGTATTTACTAAAGCAGACTGCAGTTAATATTACTACTGACATATCAACGAAGTGTCACTAAAACAGGGATTTGCTTTATAAAAACTCTGCAAACTAATTATGAAATATTTTCCTTGTTCTGACTTGATCAGTTACGAAATTTAACTCGTATTTACTAAACAAGCTGCAGCTAATATTACTACTGACATATCAACGAAGTGTCACTAAAACAGCGAGTTGCTTTACAAAAACTCTGCAAACTATTTATGAAATATTATCCTTGTTCTGACTTGATCAGTTAATGAAATTTAACTCGTATTTACTAAAGCAAACTGCGGTTAACATTACTACTGACATATCAACAAATTGTCACTAAAACAGTGAGTTGCTTTATAAAAACTCACCACACTATTTAATTATACACTTTCCTTGTTCTGACTTGATCAGTTATGAAATTTTAGCTCTTATCTACTAAAGCAAACCAACGTTATCGCACTTAAATCAACTATACGGTAAACAAGCAATCTGGTGTTATAACGAAAAAGAGAATGAATAAGTAAGTCCAGTGATGATGGATACCAATGGTAAAATAGTACCAAAGGCAGTTTATTATGTAACCTAACTTGAAACCTTCACATGTTATAACGTTTACATGTTTAACTTTGTACCTAAATAGTTAAATAGGTAAATGTTGCCATTTTTTCCGTGCATACATCGGCAGGAGTTAAATAAACAGTCAGCCCTTTTAGAAGAGTCTATCTCATACTATTCTAAATTGATCAAATTAATGGACTGATCAGAGAATTCTTCAGAGAAAAAAAAGTTACTGTAACGAATATCTTTTGTAAACTTAACATTATTTCAAAGGTAATGGAGGCTGTTTACTTCCACAAAGGCTGTTTACGACTATTACTTAGTTACTTCGTTTTGTTCATGTAGCATTTAAAGGGAAAGTTCTTATATTATTCTGACTAACTTGAGTTGCTTCATTTCCAAACAAGCTGAAATCATTGCAAATTTCGTCTCATTTTCGGTGCAGAAATTTGTACAACTCAATAACCACAACAACAACAAAAAAAAGCAAAAGGTTTAAAGCGATTACAGAACTAAGTAGCTCCAAAACAAAGAACAATTTCACAAGGTCTGCTTCAGATTTGTTTGACTACTATCCAGTAACATTTGTAACAAATATTTTCTTTACTGCGTAAAAGGAAAATGCCAGATTTAAAATTGATTTTTCACAAAAAGCTTACAAATTAAATCATTATATCTTACTTGGTGACGGTTTTTCAAGGTTACAGTTTGGTAAATAAAAATACTATTTCATCCCGAACAAAACACACACTACACACGAACACTTGACCACTTTCCCAATTTCTTTCCAGTGGTGCTCGTCTTGACTTGCTCAGTTGCTGGTTCATCTTGACTTCCAAGATCTTCAACCTTGGAGTATTGCACGCTGTCATATTTCCCCATGTTGAGCAGTTCCGTGTATGTCTGCAAGGAATAATAAAGAGAAATTAGTATTACAAAAAGTTTAAAATAGTAAGTATTAACACAGAATAACCAGGATGGGACATAGTGATTAAAAAGTTCTCTGGATAAGATGCGGCCTGTTTGCAGTAGGTAAATTCTTGCCTTCAAATATGATAGACAGACAGAGAGGCAGACAATCGAACTTTTAGTTTTTTCGTTTTTTCTTTTTAGTTAGAGAATGCAGCTGCGTAATTGTATAATTATAATCGTCATGGTCTTTAAACAAGTCCATGGAATTCTGTTAACCTCGATTATTAATTGTCTCATCACTACAAACCTCCTCACGAAGGTATGTATCCATTCTTTTTCGTAGGTTTTCAAAAGGAGGACGGAATTCAGGGTTTAAGTTCCAGCACCTTGTCATTACATCATGCCTAAAAACATACACATTAAAATTTATAGACATTACAAGTCTTATTTAATACATGCTTTAATAAATTAGTTTTCAGGAAACATTTACTACGTCAAAAGAAAATTAGCTTTGAGTTATTTTTGTCACATAACATTTTCAAAACCAGTCAGATTCTCAGATATCACACAAAAAAAGTTCCCATTAATGCATTTAACATTTGCAACGCACTTTAATGTTACTTAAGGTAAAAATTGTAAAAAATTGTGAAAAAAATTGTAAAAGTTGTACATAAACTTACAACTGGTCGTCAATGTGGTCAGGTTTTGGCATTTGATATCCGTCCAGGACTGCGCGAACTACTCTGCCTTCTGACCATCCTGGGTATGGAATTCCTCCTGTCAAGGAATACAGGTGTGCTGTAATTTTGTTACAAGTTGGTTTAAAGAAAAAAACTCTTTCGTATTAGATCAATCTATCCATCAATGTAATAATAATAATAATGATAATAATAATAATAATAATGATAATAATGATAATAATGATAATAATGATAATAATGATAATAATGACAATAATGATAATTGAACGATAAAAAATTGCGATAAAACATTTCGTAAAGGCATATTAAAAGTTTGTTGACGACGTTTCGACGTTTTGCTAACGTCATTATCAGGCCAAAAAGTAAATGATAAAAAATGTTTAAATACTAAATATACAATAGGTGATGGAATGTTCTTTTAAACAAAGAGTTTTGCGCGAATGGAATCAGTCTGTGTGTTGAGACTAAGATTGCGCTCCTTGATGAAAAGCATCTCACAGACAAGGCAATCAAATTTTCCTTAGCACTTTTTAAGAATGCGGAATTGGCTTTCTTTGAGGAGGCCTGTATCCCCATGGGCTGTCGAAAAGCCGGTTTACCGATCGCAGAGTTTTTATGTTCAACAATACGTTGGTGGAGATGTCGAGCTGTAAAGCCGACATAATCTGAATCACACAGATCACATGTAAAAGAGAAATCAACGCATTGTTGATTTACGATTGGAGGCTTGATTTCTCTGGGCTTGAGGTCTTGTTCCAATTTTGTGCTGATAAATACGGGTTGTAGTGTAGTACCAATCTACTACATTTGCCTTTGCCTTTTAACTGCGTTAGCTGATGTTTGATCTTTGAAAGGCAAAATCACTCACACAACGCTCTTGTCTTCCTTGTTTTTCTCTCTCGTGCCAAAAGAAAAGCTCTGAATGGTTTTGGCAATGGTAGAATTAATCATTGCCAAGGGATAATCAAGTCAAGTAAAGATGGAGCGTAGTCTACTGCATTCTTGATTGAAGGCTTCAGTCGTTGAGGATAAAGTATACGCACAATGGATCATTGTTTTTAGCAAGCAATGTTTATAGCGCTTGTCTGTGTGGCTTTGAAAATGCAGCACTAAGCCAGTGTTTGTTTGCTTTCTACATACTTGTGTGTCGATCTTTGTTCGGTCTTGATTATTTCAATGCCGATAAAGGAGATCTTTTTGTCAACAGGAAGCTCCATCGTAAAAGACAGGCTGGGGTGGAGGCTATCCTCAACGACTGAGGCCTTCAATCAAGAATGCAGTAGACTACACTCCATCTTTACTTGACTTGATTATCCCTCAGCAATGATTAATTCTACCATTACCAAAACCATTCAGAGCTTTTCTCTTGGCATTAGAAAGAAAACCAAGGAAGACAGCAGCGTTGTGTGAGTGATTTTGCCCTTCAAAGATCAAACATCAGCTAACGCAGTTAAAAGGCAAAGGCAAATGTAGTAGATTGGTAGTACACTATAACCCGTATTTATCAGCAGAAAATTGGAACAAGACCTCAAGCCCAGAGAAATCAAGCCTCCAATCGTAAATCAACAATGCGTTGTTTACTCTTTTACATGTGATCTGTGTGATTCAGATAATGTTGGCTTTACAGCTTGAAATCTCGACTAACATATTGTTGAACATAAAAACTCTGCGATCGGTAAACAGTTTTCGACAGCCCATGGGAATACAAGCCTCCTCAAAACCAATTCCGCATTCTAACAAAGTGCCAAGGAAAATTTGATTGCCTTGTCTACGAGATGCTTTTCATCAAGGAGCGCAGTCCTAGTCTCAACATGCAGACTGATTCTATTCATGCAACACGCTTTGTTCAAAAGAACATTCCAATCACCTATTGCATTTTTAGTATTTGAACACTTTGTATCATTTACTCTTTAACTTGATAATGACGTTAGCAAAACGTCGAAAAGTCGTCAAGAAACTTTTAATATGCTTTTACGAAATGTTTTATCGCAATTTTTTATCATTAAATGTTTTAAAAAACCGCTTCCCTTTACTAATGATAATAATGATAATAATAAGTAATAGTAATTGGACCGTGTGGAGTACAATGCAGGGAGTAATCGCGCTAGTAATTTTAAAATCAGACGAGCACGAAGCGCGAGGCTGATTTGAAATTACGAGCACGATTACTCCCTGAATTGTACGACATGAGGTCCAATTACTATGTGATCGTATCTATAACAAATTTCGGAATTAAAAATGTCTCATGAGAACTTCTTTTGAGCGAAAACGTCTGTAGCGCTTTTCATAAGTATTGAAAACTGTTGGAAACATTGCCAAGGAAGCCATTAAAGTGCACATAATTGACGTGCGAATCACGTGGGTATCCAATTACAAACAATTCAAATTTGACACCTGTAATTAGACACCCATGTGATCGCGCGCTAATTACGCGTCAAATAGGCGTACAGAGAACAATCATGATCGAGAATTTTGTTATAGACACGATTATAATATTAATTTTTTATTCTAGTTGTTAATTTTTTTTTATAAATGGAGATAAGTTATTAAATAATTTAAGGTTAAGCTAGGCATGAACGAGAGATTAGTTCCTTTTTCACTTTTACCGAATCTCAGTGCAGACCCTCTTCTCGCAATCAAACGAATAAAAACTGAATTTTGGGAAGAACAGTTTTCTCCTTTATTATCTATCGTTAGTGAATCAAGGTGCTTAGGAAATCTCGAGGGTTTTAAGGCAACACAAGAACGTAACAAAGTCTAACGAAGTAAAGGGAACTTTTATAAACAATAATAATACTATTAATAATAATCGCATCTATAACAAAATTCTCGATTGTGATTGGTTCTCCACACGCCTACTTATCATGTAATCAGCGTGCGATGACGTGGATGTCCAGTTACAGGTATCCAATTTGTACTTTTTGTAATTGGATACCAGTAATTGGACACCCATGTTATTCGTAGGTCAATTACGCGCGCTTTAATGGCTTCCTTTGCACTGTTTTCTACAGTTTTCAACGCTTATGAAAAGCGCTACAGAGGTTTTCGCTCAAACGAAGTTCTCAAAAGATATTTTTTCTCCCGAAATTTGTTGTAGATACGATTAATTAGTAATTGGACCTTGTGTCGTACAATTAAGGGAGTAGTCGTGCTCGTAATTTCAAATTGGCCTTGCACTTCGCGCTCGTCTGATTTTCAAATTACTCACGTGATTACTCCCTTAATAATACTGCTACCGTAAATACTCGCTTCTGATTGGTTGGAAGCGGGCCAATTTATCCCAAATTGTATCGAGAGCTGAACAATTAAATTTTAATTGTATCGGTCACATTTGAGCAATGGAGTCGGACAAAAATTCAACGTTTTCCATCTCAGACAAACAAAAAGCTTATGAAGAAGCGCCAGTAAGAAAAAACACCAAATACGTTTTCATGGGAGTTTTGTCGGTAAAATAACGCTTTTACCGTTTCAACGTGCACTTCCTTTCCTGTAGGTCATTAATCAAAAAGTCGCTCACGCGTTCAGAGTTTTGACAGCTCTCAAGTCAATAAAATCCAACTTCATAATGCAAACTTGGGACATGCTCGTCTTTGAGGCTCGTTTGCGAAAGAAAGAAATTATTTTATGGAGACCTTTGGCGAAAAGAGTTGAGAAAACAAAGTTACAAAACTAAAATATTCAATCACAGCGTGGCTTCATTCTAGCCACCGTCTATAATGAAAAGACGTCAAATAGAAGCTTACATTTATAGTTGCCCTATTATTAAAAGGAAATCGATCTTTTTTCTCGAAACAATAAGGGATTAATTGTACTTGTGAACAGATCGGACTTTTTCTAATTTCCACTCGTGGCTGCGGCAGCCACTTGTGGAAATTACTCAAAAGTCCAATCTGTTCACGCGTACAATTAATCCCTTATTGTTTCTCCAACAGATCGATTTCCTATACGAATCGTACTCCACTCGGTCCAATTACTATTACTAATAGTAATAGTAATAATACTAATAATAATAATAATAATAATAATGATGATGATGATGATGATAATAATAATAATAATAATGAGGATTACAAACTTCTATGGGACTTCAGTGTGCGAACAGATCATGAAATAGGGGCTAAGAGACCGGATTTGGTGATCATTGACAAGAGAGACAAAAGCTGTCTGATAATAGATGTGGCAAATCCAGAGGATAATAGGGTGAGAGAGAAGGAAGAGGAAAAAGTTGAAAAGTATCAAGATCTAACAAGAGAAGTTCGAAAAACGTGGGGTGTGAGGACAAAGGTTATTCCAGTGGTAGTGGGAGCATTGGGATCAATACCACTGAGATTGAAGGACAATCTGAGAGCCATTGAGGTGGGCATTCCTGTTGGACTGATCCAGAGATGTGCATTGTTGGGGTCGGCAAGATATCTTAGAAAGGTGCTGGAGATGTAGAAAGAAGAGAAAAAGCAAACAAGGGATGTTTCTTGGCTTCCCTAGGCAACTTGTTGTTGCACGGAGCCAATGACGAAACCAGCTTCAATATCATCAACAGCTGTGCGAATCTTTAATAATAATAATAATAATAATAATAATAATAATAATAATAATAATTAAATATTGAAGGACCGTAGCCAGGGTTGAGCATAATAAAAATTCCTGGCTAAAAATGGTTATAGATGTTAGATCTACAGTCTTCGACGGGTAAAGATGAATGGCGAAATATGAATATAAATTAGTAAAAATAAAAAGAATGGACTATGTAAATTAATTGTGAATGTGTGTAAAAATAATGATGTATTGCCCAGGGAGTGGGCAGGAATTGTTGACAGCATTTGGAGTCACCATAGTATGCCACGATTCTAATGTTTTCCTTATTCGGAAACTGCCTTTGTCAATTCAGGAGGCGTTGTTAAAGTCAATAGGGACCTTAAGATACGAGGACGGGAAGGCCAGGACGGCAACGGCAGTGGACGCGGGAAACTTTCGCGGGTCCCGTAGTGTCCTCAAAAAGAAAATGCTTAAGATGTGCATTTTCGCAAAGGACGGCGACGTCAATAATTCGAACCTCGTAAAAGCTATTCACAGAAGCAATGATATCCATTGGACTATAAAAGAGATGGTAGAAATCTTATCCTATTAGGCTTAAACGATAGTGAACAGCGATGCTGAATTTCTTTTTCTGTATAAGTGAAGCAAACATCTGTCAATATTTTAATAGAGAAACCATAATTTCCGTATGAAAAATTAAACAAACAATCTGATCGACCTGCTTCAGATGGCTTTTCAGTTACCACTAGAGCGTTTTGGAATTCTGTCGCCGAAGAATCCTGACTTTTGGTGAACGTCTCAATTTCCATCTGTAATTGTAACAAGCATCATAAAAATCAAACAAACGTTGCTTCAAGTTCCGGCTAGCATAAAAAAAACTAAACGTCCGTTTGAAAATATGTATTTTATTTGCTCGATAGATGCTCCATGGCATTCATTCTGACAACATTTTATCAACTGTACTTACACTGATGTATTCTCAATGCATATAGTTTGTATTGAGCCTGCTCACTCGTGATAGCGTCTGAACAGTGACTGTAGAAACACAAACGAACAGACAAGGAATATTTTTATTCACATTTTCGTATCTCAGCGTACTGTTCTACACTACAATCACGAAAACTTTGAACCTTATAAACATTCCTATCAATATAACTGAAAATAAAGTCGATTGGAACAGTTATCGAGGCAAAACAAGAGCAAAATACTCACGTTTTCGATACGACGGCTCGTCGGGCGAAATGGCGTCCTCGACGAGATGAGGACGGCAGAGAGATGAGTCGAGGGTTCTCGTGCGCATGCCCGGTTGAGTGAATTTACTTCCGGTAGCCGTCCTAGCTCGTCCCGTCCTGGTATCTTAAGGTGTCTAATAAAATGTTCACGGGACCACGCATGGTTCGCAATTTTGGAGCCTTTAGCCGCTGTTTTGACATTTCTTATGTGTTCTTTTCTTCGGGTGTTAAACGTTCTGCCAGTTTCACCGATATAACGCCAGCGCAAGGAATTTTGTAAACAACTTTGGTTTGTGAATCCAGAGGAGGACGAAATTTCGGGGCTGGAAACTGTTGTTGTAGAGTGGTGAACGGCTTATTTATTTTAATTTAATTTCGTCCTGCTCCGGATTCACAAACCAAAGTTTACAAAATTCCTTGCATCGACTGTTCATGGTGTTATATCGGTGAAACTGGCAGAGCATTTAACACCCGAAGAAAAGAACACGTAACAAATGTCAAAACAGCGGCTAAAGGCTCCAAAATTGCGAAACATGCATGGTTCCACAAACATTCCATTGACTTTAACAACGCCTCCTGTATTGACAAAGGCAGTTTCCGAATAAGGAAAACACTAGAATCGAGGCATACTATGGCGACTCCAAATGCTGTCAACAATTCCTGCCCACTCCCTGGGCAATACATCATTCTTTTTACACACATTCATAATTAATTTACATAGTCCATGCTTTTTATTTTTACTCATTTATATTCATATTTCGTCATTCATCTTTACCCGTCGAAGACTGTAGATCTAACAGTCGAAAGCTCGTATATCTATAAACATTTTTAGCCAGAGATCGTTTTTAAATTATTATTATTATTATTATTAACAATAATAATAATAATAACAAGAACAAGAACAAGAACAACAATAATAATAATAATAATAATAATAATAATAATAATAATAATAATAATAATAATAATAATAATAAAAACCAACAGCGACTCTACTTTGGGACGTGCCAATCCAAACCGACAAAGAGATAAAAGCAAACAGACCAGACATAGTGGTGAAAGACAAAAAGGAAAGAACCTGTCTGCTTATCGATATGTCCATCCCCACAGAAAGGAACACCTCCTTGAAAACAATGGAAAAGCTCACAAAGTACAAAAATCTTGAGACTAAAATCGAGAAAGCGTGGGGAATGAAAACAACAACTGTCCCAGTGATCATTGGAGCTTTCGGGCTTGTCAAGAAGGGAACAAAAACCTACATCGGCAAAATCCCAGGCAATATTAGAATAACAGAGCTACAGAAGAACGTCCTCCTTGGAACTGCTCACATACTTAGGAGGACTCTATCCATCAAGTAATCCAGCAGACTTATGACTGCCCTAGGCTTACGGATTGAACTCGGCACCATAATTTAGGGGCAAGACTTTAAGGACTTGTAATAATAATAATAATAATAATAATTATAATTATAATAGTAATAACAGTAATAATAGTAATACTAGTAACATCAAATTATGTAAATATTATAGCATTTTGTAAAGCTTAGCTCTAGTTTTTGTCACAATAAACACTCCTCTATTTTTGATAAGAAAAATATAATAATAGTAATAATAGTAATAATAATAATAATAATAATAATAATCGTATTTAAGTACATGTATGTAAGTGTGCTGTGATCTGCTGGCTAGTTGTTTGACACTGCATGATTTTAATTTTTGTTCTGTTTTGTTTTGTTTTTCATTGCTGTCATTACTCATCAAATGTTGAAACTTACCGATGGTGAAGATCTCATACAAGACAATTCCATAAGACCACCTGTAAATTAGTAAAATAGATCACACTTGGGTGAAACTAATGTACTATTTTCAAGGAAAAACTACAAGGAGTGCAATAAGAAGATAATTACTGCTTTAAAGATCATTAAAGATCAGGTGAGAGAGCATACTAGAATTCTACAGATCGAAGAACAAAATGCAAAATTATTACAAAATCATGGCTTTCTTTTCTCCTTCTCTTTCGAAATTCTGCCAAATTTATTGCGTTCATAGCAAACAACATGATGACATGCCTAGTCGACCAATTTGAAATTTGGCCATGAGTCTTTTTACAACTGAATAATAATTAACTTTAATGCTTATTGTATTGGTAGTTGACTATCTCATCTAGTATGTCTGTCAAATCCTTGAGAATCCAGCCAGAGTGTGTTGCAACAATGACCAGCAAAAAAAGCAGTATTTCTGAAAGTAGCTACTTGTTTTAACTTTCCTTTTGACAAAAACAATGAGATTAATAACACTGTTACATAAGGCAATTCTTTGCACAACTTGTCTGACTATTAATTCTTGATAAGTTAATAAAGATGGTGAATTTTAAGCTCGGTAATGAAATGTGAAGATGAATTAATCAAAATGACACGAGCGTGGGACAAAGAAAAAATTCTGAGTCCCCGACAGGAATCGAACCCATGACCTCCCGAACACCGGGCGGGCGCTCTATCCACTGAGCTACGAGAACTCATGGAGAGCAAGTTCATTTAACTGAGTTCATATATGATAGGGGTCCTGCATACTGCTAGGATCAACGCTATCAAATTCATCGTGAGTAGTGATAAGTTAATAAAGATGGTGAATTTTAAGCTCGGTAATGAAACATTTCATTCGTGCCCTGTCGGGGACTCAGAATTTTTCTTTGTCCCACGCTCGTGTCATGTCGATTAATTCATCTTTACTAATTCTTGTTACGATACAAGTTGCATGAAAAATTGCTTAGTGTATAATTCCCTGAAATGAACATGTCTCTCAAAGTTTTTGTTGCAAAAACCCTTGGACAAAGTAGAATCAAGTTCTAGTTTTTGCCACATCGTTCTATATATTCAGTAAATGTAAAACTAAGCAATGTCTTGTGCAACTTGTTTTGCAACGGCGCAACAAAACTTCAAGATAATTAAGTTACAAGAAAAATGGCCTTATTTAACAGAGCCTTAACTGAGGCACAACCAAAAGAATTTGTATTGTACATACACATCACTCTGGGTTGAGAGCTCGGCAAAACTTCCTGAGAGAATTTCGGGTGCCGTCCATTTGATTGGTATACAGCCCTGTAAATACAAACAGTGTAAAGCTTGTAAGTTGACACTGGAATGTTTCATTTGAATTTTGTTTAGCTAAATCAACATTTAAAAAATCAAGGTGGATCTGAAGACCCTAAAACACTTTCTTTAAACTTGGCAAAACGAATTGTGAGTACTTGAAGCTAAATTTAACCATCTTTTAAATGGCCTGTAGTATTGCTATGGTAAACTTTTGCATCAGGAAAAGGATATAACTTACATGAACTATTAATAACTTGTTTAATAATGATTGAGACTTTGGTTGATGTCAAAATTATACTGTCAAGTAAAAAGAGTGAAAGTATTGATTCAATAAAGAAAATGCCGAAAAACCTTGGAAACAGTTTTGAGCCACCCTGAGTGATTCCCTTGCGGCCAGTATTGTTGCGTTAATTTTGTATTGGGTGTGTAAAATTGTAAAGTGAGATACCTTTTTAGCATTGCCATGGCCATACTTGAAATTTTGATAAGCCAGACCAAAGTCGGTAACTTTGCAAACAAAGTTGTCATCAAGAAGAACATTACGAGCTGCCAGGTCTCGATGGATTATCTACAAAAAGTCATTATTTTACATTTTGAATATGTTAACACTTTTCAAAAAGTATCACTTAGTTGTAATTCTGGAAAGAAAAACATAAATTTGACTAGAAGCCAACACCCTTTCCTAGTTTTTTGAAACCAGGGGCCTTCCATTTTGACCATTGCAAATAAGTCAGTGCTATATTGCAATCCAAGGATAGGAGAGGATTCAAACTCTAAACAAATTCCAAAAGCTACAATTTTTTGTTAAAAATTGATTGCAGGTGCTTCACAACACTAGGCCTTACAATGCACGAGTAATAACAAAGTAGTATTTCCACTCCCAAAGTACATATCATCAAGAGCGGGTTACTGCATTGGACTCCAGATCAAGCAGTCAGGACTGAGTGCATTTGGGCAACGCACTTTACTCTCGCAGTGCGTCCCTCACCCAGGTCCATATAATGGGTAGCAGCAAATTTAATGCTGGGGGTGGCCCTGCGATGGACTAGCATACCATCTAGAAGAGGGGCGGGGAGAGTGGAAATATTCATAGTCCCTTCATGCTACTGAAAACAGAGATAAGCCCTGGCCTGATGGAGTCAATAGGCTCAAGCACAGACCTAACACTATGTAAAGAAGAAAACCTATTCAATGAAAATATGCTTAAAAAATGACTTAACACCAACATACTACCACATGGAGATTTAGAGTTTGTAATAAAATACAGGACGAGTATGAATTTTTTTGTGAGTGTTAATGTGTTAGCTTGTAGAATTTTGTTGCAATCCTATTTTTTTGAGATGGTTACTTACCCCTCGGGATCCAAGAAACACCATACCAGCAGCGATTTGTTTGGAAAACAACACTAGGTCATATATTTGCAGTTCTGAAAAATTTCCCTGTCCAAGATGATACTTATCATGGATTCCACGGCTTTTCCTCAGATAACCCAGCAAGTCACCGCGCACCAAGTACTCCATGACCATGATTGGATGGACTAAGAGCATGAGAGCATGTTCAAGAATAGCATGTACAGTCAACTCACCTTTTGAGGTGCTCTATATTACTGTGAAATTTGATAAATGTGCTTGCCTAACAATTACTATACAGGACACAGGATTGTGTGGTCCAGGTCTGCTGTGTTGTTGAGCACTTGTTGTGTCTTGTTTGACAATGTTGGACATGCAATGTCAATGTTGACAAAGTTTAATTTCCTTTTACAGGTTGAGAAGTCTTCTGCTTAAATTACAATAACTATGATCACATTTTAATTGTGCCTTCACTACACAACCAAACACACTCAAAGGTTGAGGCATGGGTGCGTTGGTCAGCCAGGCCCAAGATATGTTTTAATTGTGAATGTAAGCTTACAACTAAGTGGATAAACGATACATTAAGTAATGTCCCACATGCGCCAAAGCTGGACACGTAAACCCCAAAAACCTCTTGTTAGGAAAAATAGGGACCGTGTACCCCCGACCAAATGCAGTGGTGCCACCTCTGAGGTTTTAAGGTTGATATATAAACAACAGAATGAAAAAACAAATTAGATAACGCTAATTTCGCAATAAAAGTAAACCTTATGCGAAAGTGCTAGTGGCAAGGCTGACTGTAGAATGTCACAAGTTTCTCAACTGTCTCTTTTTACAAATGTACCACCCATGAGCCTTTGCGTACTACCCTCGCACCCAGTTCTTAGATTCATGTCGGCAAAATATTACTTTATGTCAATACTAATTATCACAAACTACATTTTCTATTGTATTTCTGCAGTTCACATCATTCAGTCTACATTTCACTTCCTTTCACAGGATAAAATAAACTGGTCTGCTCCAATTTATGGGTCTTCATAGCTCTGCACTGCAGCAGTAATGCAGGCTACAGGTCCCAATCCTGTTGAAGCCCAAAAGTCTTTTGTAGGGCTTAACTTACAATTGCTTAAATTGTGACAACAACTGCAATGATCACAACCTCATTTCATTTGTATTTCCACAGGTCACACGCTTCATTCTACTTAGACCTATGGAGACATTTTAGCCTAGGCATAACGTATCAAATAGAGCTCTCAGACATGCAAGAAGGCAGCCAAACGAAAAATAATTTCCATAATTCATTTACCAAGCACAATAATTGCAACGTTTTACCTTGGGTGGTAACACAGCCAATAAACTGGACAATGTTTGCCTGATGATTTCCTCCAAGGAACTTTCCCAGCTCAATTTCTCTCATCAGAGACTTCCTCCCATCTTCGCCAGAAGTGGCTACAGTAACACCACAACATAATAAGGTACAAATAAACTATTAATAGTAGCTATATAGTATACTGCTGAGAGAACGCCATTAACATGGAATGAGAATGAATAGAGAAAGTAAGCTTTCGCAAAATTGTGTAATTACTCTTTCTTTGGTAGGTCGACATCAACCACATGTATTAGCTGCCTATTTAATGACCTAGTGCATAACAAATAATATAAAGTATGCATGTGTATATTCTTCAAGTTGCAAAAAAGCAAACATAAACAATGCATAACTATTATTTTTACTTCATTTTACTATATCCACACCAATGTATATATACTTTTAACGCAATTAAGTATTTAGTATAGCAATAGCACATATCTCTGTTTGTCTTGCTACTCCTGCAGTACATCTGTACATGACCTTACGTGTAAAGCATTTTGCAGCAACTGTCCGATTTCCAGGTTTTCCATCTGATTCACTCAAAAGTGTTCTCCAGACTGCTCCAAATGCCCCCCTGCCAATCACCTCTTGAAGTATTAAACGGTCAACTGCAATCTCCCATTCATCCACTTCAACGTTTAGCAACTGCATCTCAACTGCTTGCTCTTGATCCGGACTAAACAATTTAAGTCAACACTATTAAAATCATGACAGTGCAGGGTTAACTAATAAAAAAAATATTGCAACTACTTATATATAAGTCAGTGATTTTGTGATACATTGAAACACAATGTGACAAACCTAACAAATCTATAAAACTATCTTTTTGTTGAAGAAGAGCATTCTGCAAAAATTAAAGGGCACCTCTTATCTGTTGTTATCATATTTATAATCCAAAAGCCTCTTTAATCAGTTTGTATTCTAAAGACATGCATTCCTCAAAAGTGTAGTTCATGCAGAGGTCTTGCTTACTGTATGTCTTCCCTCAGCCAAAGAACCTGAAAATAAGCCTTAATCAAAATTGCATATCTGGACTTACTGAGCTCTATGACTGGGCAATAACAGAATAAAGTAAAGCAACACACTGTGTGTACATCCAAGACCAAAAAATTAAAAACCAACTTGAAAGGGAGATTAGTTATTCAATTACGGACAGATCCTCCTTCACGAAACCCAGTCACAAAGGTTATTATTGTCCATAATTCATTCCTTCCCACCCACCCCTCTTGACTTCAGTGGTAGATCAGACAGAGAAAGTTCATGCCACATTTCCCAATATTGTATGACTGCAGGGTTGAAATCCTGTACTTCAAAACATGCCCATACGTGCATGCTCATGCTCAAAGGTAGTTCACGAGGATCTTGCTCCATTTTTGACCAATACAGTTCTGTACGTTTATGAATAAGTACCTTCACTCATTCATAAAATGTGCCTATTTGAACGCCAAAAGAAACTACAATGTAAATTGTCAGCAGGAGGGAGAGATAATTTTGATAAGTTTTTGACTGAGTTCAACCTCAGATCAAAACTTGCCCATGCATTTCTTATGATAACACCCCTTTGAAAGCTTCAGGGCACTAATATACCTTGTATTACTACACGACTAGGCTACTTCAGAGGGCCAATAACTAAATTTAACCAATCAGATTGTTCTATTATTACCAGTCCAATGTCCCTAGTACTGGACTGGACATTGTCGCAAAAGCTCCCCCATGATAACCCTTTAAGCTTTTCTGGTAGGTTTGTGGCTTATGTTTTTTTTAAAGAACTTGCTTTCACCTAAAACATTCCTTTTCTTTTTCTTTCAACTCTCTTTCCCTTCTGTTTCGTTCAACAGCTGAGGTGAGAGTGTACACTTGAAGTTTGCAACGTTTTTCCAGTCAATGATAGTGGCACTTTTTCTGAGAATTTTCTGTCATTTAATAAATCTCCTACATGTATTTACCAAGCTTTCTCAGGGTTATCGGTGGATGTTCAAAACCAGTGTTGTAAAATACTATGTAATCACCTACAGTTAAAGAAAATTACAACAAAAATTCTCGACTTACAGTCTTGCCATAGCTGTAAATGTGCACATGTACAAAAGACACAAACAAAAAAATAATGTCAGGTGTAATATGTGCCAGACCCGAGGTGTGTTAAAAATTCTATAAAAATTGCTATATTGGACTTTGGAGTGATTTCTTAAATAGCAATAGATTACATTCATATTCTCTGTAGTGGACTGGAACTAGGTTGCAATGCAGGGGAATATCATTAAAAAGAGATAAATGTCATTTGGATTTAAAAAGATTCCCAGCGTTAGCCTCAGTTGCAAGCTATAGTTCCAGTCCAATACAGAGAATACGAATAATTTTATGGTCTATTATCAAATACATGTTCTAAAATCTGGCATTCACTAGTTGGTGTAGCTAAATTACAGTGTAGGTGACAACAATTGATGTCTTGGGCTGAGCAGTTCAACTGAAGTGTTTTACATGGCACTGAAACTAAATTTCTTATGAATCTGTGACTTATTGGTAGAGAAGAGAGCCAAAGTGGATTATTTCTTCTTTAAAACAAAATCTTTTAGCAAGACTAGCACAGCAAAACGGAGGACTAAGATAAACACTTTTAAGATGATTTCCCCAGAAAATTCGAGCAATAATGGCAAAAATAAAGTTACCAAAAAATCCTCATAGCATGGTAATACTTTGATTAAAGGTAAGAAGAACTTATTGAAACTTAAGCTCTTAAGCTGACCCCGCAAGAGAAAATTGAACTGACGTTTTGCATTAGTTGAAAACACAATAACTCATGTGTTAAGCCTTCTTACGAGGTTTGACATTAACTTTCTAGAGAATGCTTGGGGATTTAATTGTGGAGTCACTTACAGAAATGAATTACAGTGAGATGTTTTAAATAGTATTCAAAAAGTTACCGTACTGTGAGTGGATTTTTGGTAAATATTTTTTGCACCTATCGCTCAAAGTTTGAGCAAAATCTTTTCACCTGCCCTTCGACGTTTGCAGATGTACCAGCCAACAGCAAATATGACAATGCAACCAAGCACAGGTCCCGCAATATGATACCACTCCAGAGCCAGCCTGGCAATAGAACCTGAGTAGGGAACATTTAGCATGACTATACAAAACTTCCGTTTGGTAGTTTTCTAATTTAGTGTTGTTTATCTTTAATCTTTAACCTTTAATCTTTAATACAAATTCCAAATTACATTACATTAAACAAGTCAATCCAATGATATTGAGGACAGCTTAAAACAGAATACAAGATTCCTTAATATAAGCCGCCTTAGTGTATCATTGTATGATTGTACAGCTAGATAAAAATTACTCTAAACTCATAAAAAATTTTGAAATAATCGATGTTAGCATTCACGAGGACCTCAGCTCTGATCATTTTGTGTTTAACTTTTCCTTGTTTACCAAGGTTACCTGCTTAAAGAAATCGCATCGGTTTTTTTACAACCTAAAGAAAGCTGACCTGTCTGGCTTAAAGTCAGCGCTGCAGTACCTCCCTTGGGACACTGTATTTGTTGACAACGACATTGACGCCAGTACTGCTTGCTGGTATGACTTGTTTCTATCATGTGTGGATGAATTTGTTCCTAAGGTGTTAATTAGGGATGCCAACAGACCTCCGTGGAGGTCAGGTGTGAGGAACAGTGGCCTAATGTTGGCACACTGGACTTGGGCCCAAGCAGTCCAGGTTCAAGCCCTGACCAGGGTCATTGCATTGAGTTCTTGGTTAAGACAATCACAGTGTCACTCTAAATCTCGCCTTGGTTGTTCAAAAGCTGATTAGTACTAACCCAGGAACACCCTAAATGTGAGCAAATGTGGAGGCCTCTGGATGTCCCAGGCACCATTGCACGCACCCACCAACCAACCCACCCGAGCTCAAGCATAGCAGCTGTAGATGATAGCTCCACGGCCATGGCCCCCATGTCGCTGTGGCGGTAGGCTAAGAGGAAAATGTCATCTGCATAATGAAGGTCACTGAGCATGTTTGAGAAAGTCCGTCAAACGCCCCTGTCATCTTTTGCTTCATAGGAATAAGAAGAGTATGCATCCTTGATTGACACCTGTTTCGATGAGCGAAGTCTGTGCCAACTTGTGTCGTAGGATGTGCTATAGCATTTGTCTGGGAATACTGTCAAACGCTTTTTCAAAGTCTATGAAGTTGGCATAGATGTGATTAACACTCTTTTTTTGTTTCTTTGTTATGTGCTGTCCATTTTCATAACTGTTCCAAGATCTGCCTGAGCATTAAGATGTGGTCACTGCAAGAATTTCCTTTGCATGTTCTTCTTCATTCTTCTTTGCTTGTAGGACTCAAGAGTGTTATACCCCTCCAGTTGTTACAATTAGATAGGTCTCCCTTTTTCACCAGCTTCACCATCAAGGCAGTCTTAGAGTCTTCAGGCATATTCTTGGAAATCAGTTTTCGTGGAAAATCTTCAGCAGGATGGTGGGCATTAGATATTCTACTGTGTTTAGTAGTTCAGTGGTGATGTCGACTACTCCATGATCCAGGTGCTTTGTCATTCTTCATCTCTCTGATGGCCTTGATTTCCTGGATTGACTGCAGCTCAGTGTTTATGTCCATGTCTTGAGAATCTTCGGATGTTGGGGCTTTGTTTTTAGGTTTAGGACGATTGAGGTTAGGGTTAGGGTTAGATACCATGGAAATGCTCATGCCATCTCTTTAGATTGTCTTCTACTCGAGACAAAACTCTGCTGTTTCATCCTTCACAGGCATGTTTCCACTGTTATATCCAACTCTGAGTATCTTCACGATGGTATGAAGCATATTCAGTTCTTGCCATGCTGTAACCACTTCTGCTTTCTCAGCCAGATTTTCAATGTAGTCCTTCTTGTCCCTCTTGGTCATCTTCTTCACCTCCTAGTCCAGGTATTGGTACTTCTTTCTGTAGCAATCTTTCACTGTCTCTGACCTTGCAGAATCTATCTTCTCCTTCATCCCCTTTCTTTCTGACATCTTGTCCCATTTTCCTTCCTGAATCCAGTCTTCTTTCTTCCTTCTGAATCAAAGGAACTTCTCTCCTGCTTCTCTCACTGTCCAATAGTGAAAAGTGCAGAGGTCAGGTTCCACCACTTCTTCCTTAAGGGCTTGGAAGCAGTTTCTGAGTTCAAGCTTAGAGGTTGTCTTGGTCTCTGGAACTTAGTTTTGTGCAGGTTGATGGTCAGTGCTGCCATCAGCAACCGGTGGTCACTCCAGACATCTACTCCTCTTTGTATCTCCTTGCCTGAAAGCGAGTTCTTCCATTTGCTGCTAATGATAATGTGATCTATCTGGGTGTGCGTCTTGCCATCTGGTGATGACCAAGCCATCTTGCCAATCTCTTTGTGCTGCAATAGACTTCCTCAAATGGCCAAAATAAATTCTTCTTACACACATCTGCATCTGTTGCTGTTGATGTTACCACACCCATTCTTCCCCATAATCTTATCATGGCGTTTACTGTCATTCCCAACATGAGTGTTGAAATCCTCAATTACGAAAAGCACATCATGTGACTGTACCTCTTGATTGACTTGCTGTAGCTCATCATAGAAAACATCTTTCTTCTCTTTCTCAGCATCTTTTTTGGGTGCGAGCATGTCATGATAGTGAGTTTGGTGTACCTGGAGTTAAATATAGCCATGACAAGTCTTTCCCTAAATGGCTACCACTCTGTCAATGCCTTTGCTGCTTTGTCTGACATGATGATCGCCACCCCTTCTGCATGTTGGTTGTCCTTTCATACCGAGCATATCATCTTGTGCCCAGATCTTTCTTTCTTTTATCATCCCTGGTCCTGTCCATCTTCCTTCAACTTATCCCAATGATGTCTATTCCGTACCTGTCCATCTCCATTACGACTTGAGCCAGCTTGTTAGTCTGATACATGGTGCATACATTCCAGCAGCCAACTCTGATCTTCTCTTTTGAAAACAGAAGCTCTGTTCTTAAGATGTTGGCTTTCAACTGGGTTTGGCCAATTCAACACTTGTCATTGGTCCAGTTGCTTGGATTGTGTTGTTTCTGCTGCCAAAACTTAATGGTCTCTGGTGTAGGTTTCTGTAACAATTAGCTTTTTATGGGGTAGGTCTGTCAGTGCTATGCCCAACACCCAACCTGGAGGACCGGGATGTCTAATTTGGTCACCATGAGGTACCATTGCAGCCCCCACATATTCCCAAATTGTGAGCAGTTAAATTTAGTCCATCTGTCACATATACTGCTAAGTTACTTTGAGGTGTTGTGCCTTTAATAGATAGCATGTAGCTTACAAATATGCAGTTATGAGTTTATACAATATTATTGTAGACTTGTAGATTTGTAGTATTGTAGAGTAGTACTGCCAGCATCACCCTGCCGAATTTAGCAGCAGCTGGTCATAGCAGTTAAGCCACAACAGTGACAATGAAAGACTACCTGTAACATTTTTTACCATTTGTAGGGACAAGATCAGTAATAAATAGAGGATATTACACGGTGGCATGAATATATGAAATTTATTTTGAGTATTAAAAACATTTTACAAACAAGCACAGTACAGTAAGTGCGTAAAATATTGCTCTCAACAGGAGAAAATAAAATGCATATCTTCAAGCCACTAAGTAAATTTCTTCTTGTTTTATAGACAAACTGACTGCTTGGGCAAACAACCCTAAAAAAGTGGGAAATGACGTCATCAATATCCTCACTAGTGAGCACATGAAAATATGTCACTTGGCTTCCAGATGTATTTTCATATGAATTTCACGAGTACTGTATTTTCCACTAAAACGCCTGTGTTTGTTTAGCAAATAGATTTCATGTTGTTATGAATCAGTTAATTGATCACAGATGACATCAAAATGTGGTAAGACCAAAAAAAGTGGCACACAAGGTAATAGCCACGTAGTAATGAACAATGGCTCCCATTTTTGGCTGTCGGTAACCTGTTGGTCAATTGTCGGCTAACAGGTTACCGACACATTATCGACAGTGTTAAGTAGACCAAAAATTGACCAAAAACAGAGTCAAAACTTTTCCAGTTGAACATCAATCACCAAATGCCTCTTGATGGAGTTTACTCCAGTTGAACTCGTCAAGGTAACCTGGCAGTTTGGCTTTGGTTATCCCATTCTCACCTTCATTGCGCACTAGTCTGGTTACCAAGGTCTCTCGCTGGCGATCTGGAATGCAAAAACTAGACTTCTCCCAGTATCTTGCTTTACCATTCCAAACACCTACTGGCCATCAGAAACATGTCCACGGGGCAAAAGCCGTAGTAGCTATCGGAAGTGCTGGGCAAGGTATCTTTTTAAATTGACTTTTCCCCTTTCTATGTAGTTTTAGAAGCAATAGATAAGTAAATCTTTAGGATCATTTCAGTTTATGACCCACCGACAGGTTACCGATAGGTTGCCGACAGTTGGCCCACACTTTGGCCTGAAACATAACGAGAATTGTTGGTCGTCTGTCGGCAAACAGTTGGCTGACAGCCGCCCAACAATATCTCTTGGCAACTGTTCTTCACTTTTACCAACAGGTGAGTGAATCACTGATGTTTTTACTACATTTTTTCTTCTTCTGTGATTAATTGCTGAGCAAATGAACAGCAGAATCTATTTGTTTTATGTTACAAAGAAACAACAAAGATCATAAGTAAGAACCAATCAAAATGCAAAAACAATTTGAATATTATAAAAATGATAATTATCCTCTACCAAACAAATGGAAAAGTCATCTTACCCTTGACATTGATCTTCACAGAAGAGCGGACCACACTACCTGGTCTGTTATGTGCTTCACAAGAATATTCACCACTATCACCCTCAACAACTCCCTCAATAAAGAGTTTGCTCAATTTGCCATCTAACTGTGTATCAATCTGTGCTCTCGGGATTACTGTATCGTCGTCTTTCTTCCATATGATCTTCACAGTAGCTTCATTGACTTGACAAGTTAATCTGAGCTCATCTCCTACTGAAAGTTTTGGATAAGGCCTTGGGCTTACTTCAGCACTGGGTTTTTCTTTAAAGACAAACACCACCAAGCAAACAGTAAAGTTTAACAGAAAACAGTCAAATTCCAATAAGTCATGGGCTTATATCAATTTTGTTCACATGGTGTTTTGGGGTATTTATTATCAGGAGTGCTTAATATTTTCATTCTCTATTTATCTTCACCAAGTTTGAGCTTCATCTCCCCTACATGTAAATTTACTGAGAAAAGAGGTACAATTCACCTTTTTCTCAACATGGCAATGCAAGTACCAAACTCGCCATAAAATGAATTTAAGCATGTGAGTTGATTCAGATTCGCCAATCAGCACAATCTGTGGCCATAAGCAGTTTATGGATATACATCCATTACAAATATTTGTCTCTGGAGATGGGTAAAAATGTTGACATGTTTATACAGTTGAGCCCGTCTCAAGATATGAGCTAAGGTGGCTGAACACAGTTTTTGATACCTGTGTTTCATTCACCTTTTACTCGAAGACCCTTGATCCCTTGATCGCCAGAAATGGCAGCAAGCAAGTTAACAACACAAACTTTGGTTTTTGACAGTTAAGCTGACGTGTGTACCGTTGCCATGGCAACATGAATAAATATAAACAGGTCTTTAAAATCGGTTTTGTTGATTTGTAGGAAATCTAGTCATTAGATTTTCTTTATAATTTGCATGGAATAAGCTTGTAGCGATTCTCACAAGTTAACACCACTTTGCTAATAATTTAACAGAGAGATTTTTAATTATCCCTTGTTGAAGGTTCCCTGGAATATCTAGAATTTCCTTTGTTAAAGTTCAATTATTTTCAATACTCCAGTTGCTTATTTCCTAAAGTATTTTCCTACCAAATTTCATGAAATTCTAAAGAGTGGGTCTCGAGAAATAGGCGTATTCCCGAGAGTGCAATTTTTCATTCAATCACAATTTTTTGACTTACTATGCATGCGCTGCATTTAACCGGGTTCTTTCGGTAACAAAGAAAAAGCTGAGAATTGCTGGGTTCTTTGCATCGTTACCTTTTCTAACATATCTTTGTAATAAAAGACTAAAGCCATCAATACACTGCGTTCAATTATAGGGAAAAATAGTTCAGATAGCGCGGGCATTCAGTAAATAAAATGATCGCTCTATTCACGGCATGTTTGTTTCTTGCAATCCTTGTGCGCGCACTGAACTGTATCAGCAAAAGCATGCACGAAAACTGTGTTCGGCCACCTTAAACAAGATATTCAAGAGAAAATTATTGGAATTCAAGATACTAGGAAGCTGGAGATCATAAGTGAGGTTCAAATGTGGCACAAGTTCACAAATACAGTTGTCTTTATGATGAGAGTACTAAACCGACTCTTAAGAGGTCAAGGTTTCAAATCCCTTTTAAGCCTGACTTTCTTTAGGGTTTATGTTTGCAGCTCTCAGAAACAGCTTGAGTTGCATTCATAACTGTGATGATCTTTATTAAAGTATACTATGTATTGTTCTATCCTTACCAAAAACATGAAGATAAGCAGAGGAAGTCCTTGAGTTAGCTTTATTTTCTGCTGTGCACTTGTAGCTGCCTTCCATTTGCTTCGTAGTGTCAGGCAACTCCAGAAATGATCCTTCACCAAGACTGTTTTGATTGACACCTGATGGGAGGTCCCCATCATTAAATGTCCAGGACAATGTTGGCTTGGGAACACCTGTGGCTTTGCAGCTGAAGTTTGCTGGGTAGCCCTCAGTAACAGACTTGTTTCTTGGAGAAACACAAATCTGAGGAGAGACTTTTTACCAACAGATTCTCTTTTAAACTGATGGTCTCAGCTAGCGCAATCAAACAATAAAATAAATCACGCAGTCATTAACCCTTTATTTGGCCTGAATGTGCTGTTTTGTGAGAACGGAGAATTTTAGCTTGAACAACTTTAAACAATCTAAAATCTCACAAAACAAAAATTGAAACTCAACTTTGAACAAAACTTCCTTTGAAAACAAGATTGTCAAAGAAGCGTCAAGGATCATAAACAAATCATTAGCACACCTTACTTTTCACGGAAAGTCTCCAGGCTTGACCACGATAACTTCAACATCTTTCAAGTTAGTTTGAAATCAGCGCATGCGCTTTAGGACCCCTCCAAGCTCAATAAGAATACTGAATGATAGGGGTAAGCCCAAAATATTTGCTTATAGCCTCGACCCTAGGTTCAGCATTTTGTACTGTGTATTTTCCACGTTTAATATAATAATTTATTTCAAGACTGAAAGCAATCCTACTAACAGTTATTTATTACTTACATGTAACATAAATCTTATGAGTTTTAACAAAAACAGTGCATCCATGCACTATAAAGTTCAGAGGGTACGCATAGCCCCCATAAAAATAATATTGACCCTCAGAGAGTAGACATCTGATTTCCATAACTTGTTCCAACAGCTCAAAGCACTATCTTTTGGCAACTGCTAAAAAACAGCTTCCCCTTAAACTTAACCCTAAGAGTATAAAGAGTGAAAAAGGGAACAGATTCTTCAGAATTTCCTTGAAAACAAAAAGGACTCGAAACAAAATCAATCCAAGATGTCCTTTTCGCTAATTCCTTAAAGTAGCAATTCCCTGAAAGTAGGGAGAAAAGGTTCCTTTATTCAAAGTTGTGAGGATAGTTGCTTTTAATATTTTTATAGGAAATTAAAGTTAGTCTTGCTCGGTATAACACAATAGTTACAAGTTTAAAATGTTAAATATCCAACAGAAGGCAAAAATGTGAAAAACTATTGATGCCATTACTTGATTGAGAAGTGCACCAACTTTGAACAACTGAACCAAAAGTGTCATTAAACCGGTTCGGTTATTGATTGGAAACCATGGTTTTAATAATTTGATACCTTACCTGTTACGTCAATCCAAAATAAAGCATGTGTCTTTCCCACCCAGTTTTCGGCCATACATCCATACAAGCCTGTGTGGTTAAAAGTCATGTGATCAACAGTGTATGTGTTATTGTTTCTGTTACCAAGATCCACACCATTCCTTGTCCAGTTAATCAGTAGCGGCCGATCACCTCTCACAATGCATGTCAAGTTCAGTGTGGAGTTCAATTCAACAGAACGATTCCTGAGTTCCGGATTAAGTGTAGGTGGAGCTTGAAAAGCAAAAAAAGTAAAGGAGTGAATTTGCTGTTTTCACGTAATTTCCAATCATTTGTTACTTTTAAGGACTAAATAAGTACATGTATACTGAGTTAAATTCAAAAGAGCATAGCCAGAAGACATAGATTACAATGAGGTGGATGTTTTTCACTTAGTAAAACCCTTGGATATAAAAGTTGTATGCATGCAATTGTACATGTACTTTCCAGTTAAAACAAATGTGCACTGAGTGGAGGTATCAGCTAGTGCACGGTTAAATAGAATATTTCTGTACTACATTCAAACCTGTACAAAGTAGCCACCTTTGGGAAATGTAAAGGTTGCTTAAAACAAATATCAAAAATTGGCAGTTTCTAGCGTAACTTACGAGGAAATAAAATGATCATCAATTTTAGTCACATAGGAATCACATCAAGACAACAATAAAGATGTGACAGTTTTCATTATCTTCGCCTTAGATTCTTCAGACCCTTGCCTGTCACCATCTTTTTAAAACCAAGGCCAAACTACAAGTATTAAATTATTGTCGGCTGCTCAAAACAGAGGTAAAAACAATTTAAGAACTCTGCCTTTGTTGACCACAACAACTCAATGTGTTTTTGCCAAAGAAATATTCACATTCCTCCCATCGAAGATGTTTTCGCTTAGACCACCCTCCCCTTCCCCCACCACTTCTCCTTTTGGCTTTTGAAACTCCTAACCCCTCAGAATGTCCAGTGACTTGTGCACAACATAGGTATACTTGGATTGAATTTTCAACAGACACGGCTGATTTACAGGGTTTCTATATTTACAGTATTGATAATGACAATAATTTCAAGACTATGACAACTCATCCTTTAATAGGAAGCCCAACTTTATATTGTCATCAATAAGCAATATCTTATTGAAGAAAGTTAGCAAAATAAATTCTGATGCTTTCAATTGTTGGTATATTCATGACAATGTTTATTAACTTACTTTTAACTGTGATATACATGCTGCCACTGAAACTACCACCAGCATTTTGTGCTTTGCAGGTGTACCTTCCCTCGTCCATGTCTGTTACATTTGTTAAGATCAAAGTTGTCTTCACCTCGTCAGGCAGACGGGTTCCATCTTTAAACCACGATATTTTTGGTTCAGGAAAACCTTCAATAATTTTACAAGTCAGGTTGACACTATCTCCTTCTAGCATGTGCCTTCCTGATTTTAACAAAACCTTTGGGCGAGCTATTGAAAAGAACAAACAATTAAACAGCATTAAAAGATAAAGTTTCATAATTTTTATAAACCCTCCCCCTGCTGAACAAGGTTTAATATGGGGAGCCTTCCCCCAAGGTCTTAACTGTACCCTTTTTATATGCCAATTCAATTCAATTTCCATTCATGTCAGAAAAAGGACCCCTCTCATGTACCTCTGTAATTCAAAATGGTGCTCTTTTCACACATACCTACATTAATATTATGCACACTACATTCCTTTTCTATAATCATGGATTGAGTAACCCCATCAAATACTCTTCAAAGGGCTTTTAAAATACTTGTTCATGGGAGTTCTTCTTACCCTTCCATACCATTGAGCTCACCAAATCCCAGCCCAGAAAAGGTATCCGTCTCATCCTTACCTCAGTCATTAGAGGCAAGGCCTGAGGAGGGTGTTACGAAAACTGAGACCCTTGAAAACTAAGACCTAAGACCCGAAGCCCAGTTTTAGACACCATCATACTACGAAAACTAGGAAACGCGATGTAAACCGGTGAATTTTAGTGCTGTGTAAAAGTTTACTTGCATGAGCACCAAGGGTTGTGTGATGGAACATAATACTAAGGATAAAATTATCTTTGCAAATCCTGAAATAATGCTTCCGTTATATATTCTATATTCAGCAAAGCATTTTTGGTGAGAAATTGCTGTGAATACTAAGTGGCTCTTGATCTTATAGGAAAACCGAATAATAAAATAATCCGGGATTATTTTATTTTTATCACTGAGTGTTTATCTCAGTTGAGTGCTGTTATTTTACTAGCTTTGACTGACAGGAAGTCATGCCAACATTGCAAATTCTTGTCACGTGATGGCTGCGAATCACAGGAAGATGGCGTGATGGCCCTGTCACAACAGCCATAGGAATGTTTTGCCAGGAAAAATAACAGCAAGATATCTTTCTTGTAAGACTGGGCCGCTGACAATCTTGAATGATGTTGATGCTTTGGAAGTTCAACCTACCTGAGCTTGAAAGGACTGAAAATAGAATTGACGAAAACATCCCACGTTTCAATTTTAGCCAATTGACCTCTACACACCAGTAAAATGTTACACAACCCAGAATTTATCGGTTTACATCAGTTAGACTACGAGTAGTCCCTCTCACTTAGTCTGTCCTGCATAATGTGAAAGGAAACTGTGAGGAAAACATCGCTGTGTGAACTCCTCGGGATAAGAAGTTCACGAAAGGGCGGACTACCACCTAAGCCAGAGAATTTGACCTTTCACGGGCGAGTGATTTTTCAGTGTAAATTTTTAATCTCATTACACGTATCCAATAGGATTCCTTATCTTGACATGCTCTCATTATTGCCTGTTGCAAATGACCCTGGGAGATGTCTTGAATAAAATCGCTCTTCTCTCCAAGTAGCAAAACAAAACCACGCCGTGAGAAGTGTAACTTCGTTATGGTGTTCGTTAAGTGAAACTGCTTAAAAAGTTTTGAAAGAAGATGGCAAAGGAGGCATCTTGTAAAAAAAATTTTGTTGTCTGTAGGTTTAAATTTTAAAACTCATTGCGAAATTTTCAAATGCAGAGTTCAACTGAGAATTTACATTATGTATTTAACTTTGGAGATCATCCAACTGTAGTGACACGTTTGCCGATAGCAGCGGAAAGTTTCAAGTAAATGTCCGTTTTGAGTGAAAGTCCAGTTCAATCCTTGAAATGAACAGTAGTAAGGCCAAGCTCCATCAATTCATATTTAAGGAATTGTTCTTCGAAGATGCAGTTGACCTGGTGTTGAGCGGCAAAATCACTAACATGTTCGCATTTGGATTCGATGCAAAAAGCTTTGCCAAACAAAACACTTGATAAATTTAACTCTTTCCATAGCCTGTTTATTGGCAGAATCACTAGAACATTACAGCCTGTGAGATGCAATTCCAATGCTTTGATTTGCTCCAGTTCCAAAGCGTCTTCTTTTAAGAGAACGAAATAAACATTCCTGCAAGACGTCACGCATATCTCAAATGATGACAACCTGTTGTCAATGCTCCTAACATTATTTTAAAAAAAAAGCCAATCATATTTTTTCATTGTGAGGGCAACCCATAATTCAAATTTTATGGCTTAGGCGGTAGTCACTCCTTTCGCTCGCAGCTCGCCCCCAGGATTTTACACAGCCATTTTTTCCTCATGATTTATTTACGGTCTCGCTTGACAGACTAAGCGAAAGAGGGACTTCTCATAGTCTATACATCGCTTTACATTGGGATATTTCGTCACAGGACAAAAATTAAGATGGGTCTTAGGTCTTATGTTTCTCTTATCTTTCAAGAGTCTAGTTGCATGGCAATAAAAATGCCCACTCCCTAATAAATCATTTTAGTATATACCACACAAGTGAATAGTGCTTTTTGTATGCTCTGATTGGTTAACTCAGAGGTGATTAGCAAGTATTATTCACCTCCGAGCAGTCGGCATGAGAGATTTTAAAATTTGCGACCGCTTGACAGACGTAAAATAACGTTTTGGTCCGCTAATTTTTCAGCTTGTGTGGTATACACTAAAACAATTATTCACCTCAGTGTTGGTGAAAGTTATGGATATTTACCTCCACTTTGGTGGATAATTGTTAATTATTTCAAAAACAAAGGATTCCTATGAAGTTATCACAAAAAAATGTTCATAAATCTCAGTCTAAGCAAACGTTGCATGGAAGCTAGTGCCTTCTAAATACAGCTGTTTATTAATATTATTAATAAATTTGTCTGCTAAATTTCCTTGGTTAATTTTGTTACTCACTTATGACTAAAACATTGATGGCTTGTTCTTTTGTTGTAACCCTTTTAATTCCTTTAGTTTGTCTGAAGGTACAGATGTATGTTCCATTGTCATGTGGGTGAACTGGATTAATGTATAAACTTCCGTTAGAAAGCTGTATAAATCTTCCCTCGTCCAGTGGTATTCCATCTCGTCTCTTCCACTCAATCTGTGGGGTTGGAGTTCCTTCGGCACTACAGCTTATAGTCCCAGAAGAATCAGCAATAATACTTTGTTGAGGTTTCAAATCAATAAATCTTGCTGTTGGAAGAATCAATAACATTGGTTTATTTGTAAGTTAATTTTGAATCATTTTTTGAGTGAGCTATTCGCACTTAATATATAAAAGAACAATAAAGGATATTGCTACCGCATGACTTTTACGTAAATATGGCCGCACTTTAAAAGCCTTCAATTACTGACTATCTGCAAAAAAGTCTATGAAGTTAAATTTTATCCCAGTGTTTATCAATTTTGGATTAAATTTTATTCATGGATTTACTGAATGCTTTACAGTACCTTAATTCTAAAAATTAAAAAAAAAACATCAAATTAATGTAAATTATTGAAATCACACTTGAGGACATCAAATCATCAGCTTTGTGGAATTCTGTCGAGAAAATGCAAACCTTTGGTGAAAATCTATTGTTTACCACAGGTGTCATTTTGTTACGAGAATTTATAGGTTCATTAAGGTTATAGTGTTCAAATAAACTGCAAAAAGACAAAAATATGATTTTTTGTGTTTTAGAAGTTATTTTTGCCAGAAACCTGCAAAAATAGTGCACTAAATATTGTACTTTCAGCAAACTTTAGATCTTACACCTGGATAAATAACAATTTGCATGCGCGTTAAATAGAATGAATTTATTGTCCCTGATTTCGCAAAAGAAAACGCAGCTGACTGTACACAGCTTTCTAAGCTGAACACACAAATGAAAGCTGCCTTTACACAGCTTTCAAGGGTAACAATACAAATCTAAGCTGCCCTAACACAGCTCTTTAGGCTGAGACTACAAATAGCAGGCGTATATGAGAAACTAGCTTTGTGGGGATCACCATTCGTCAGCTGAATTTATCTAGGCTTTAAGCTCGCTTTATACAGCTGAGCTTATTCAGGCTACTTTTAGGTTTCAAGCTGACTTTATTCAGCCTTCTTTCAATTGTACCTAAGATGATGCAATCTTGTTCCTCAATCACTAGTACATGTATAAGTGTAAAGTACTCTTACCATTGTAATGCGATTTACATCTCGACGATTTACGATTTACGTCGAAGTTGAAGAAAGAAGAATAAACGAGTGAAGCACAAGTTCTATGAGCATCCTTATTACCAGTTGTAGCAGATCCGACAGTAGAAATTGCTCAAAATGCAAAAAGTTGGTCCGTCAATTAGATTTCTGGCCTAATGTGGATGAAAACAATCTGTATGCATTTACATGCAGCCATCAAGAGAAACACAGATGCATGGCGAAGCAGAATAGTCAAAATTAATGATATTCTACCTGGAAGTGAAAATAAGTTGGCCTACCATTGACATAGATGGTGTAGTATCGGATGTACTCTAATCCCTTGCATTCATAGGTTCCTCCATCAGACAGCTGAATGTTTTCAATGGTCAGTTCACCATTGTTTGCCGTCAGCCTTGTCCCAGACGTAGAATTAACCTCTTGATGTTTGTTATTGAACCATCTTATGTAGGTAGTTTCATTTTCAAGGGAGCAGAAAATAATTTCAGTGCTTTCAACATTGAATTCTAGTTGAACTGCATTCAACACTGTTTTGTCCTCTGAAAGATAAAGACTTATATGAGATTCTAGGATGCCTCTAAATATAACTGATGATAGACAAAGTTCACTTAAACACAATGCAACAAAGGGACAGTAAACCTTATCTCTAGCCTAGTTAATTAGTCAACCCTTTGTCTTTAAAGGAGGTTGCATGTTTTTAGCAGCAAAAACATTGCCATCCATATACAGTGTAGTTTTGCTAAAGTTATTGGGCGACAAAATAAGTTGATGAGACAGTTTTAGAAAATGGCGCTTTTCAACATTTAGCCACTCATTCTACTTTATTTGCACTTAGCATTAATTCTCTAATACGCATGGCCCCCCAATTCAATGTTGTGTAAGTGCTGTGGTCTGTGTAGCCTAAGAAATAGAAAAATCAATATTGTTTGGGAGGGGGCTGGCAGGGGTTGGGGGGTAGGGGGACAATGTTTCCAAGACCCTCAAAAATCGAATTGTACTGCAAAGTGTCTCAACACTTGCGCCACCCATTGTAGATATGAAAAATAGATAACAGTTATATTGACCATCTAATTTGCCATCTCACTGATTACCATGCTATGATTGGTTGAAAAATTCTGATTGGCATCAATAACTGCACTTTTGCCATTTGAACTTTGACGTTACACAGATTTATCTTGCCCCAAAAAAATGTTGAAGGGTTGTGGCAGGATTTGTATGTTAAGAACATATGGCTGGTAAGACAATGTCAGAATTAATAATAATGAATTAAGTGATGTTTAACTTGGTGTCAAGTCATGGAGGCAATGCAGTGTGCACATGCAGCAACTAACACAGTTCCAAGTAAATACCTCCTACTCACTGTTGGTCTTCCTGCTCTTATGTTTAGTTTTTGCATGTCTTTTGATCCTTAAAAAGCTCTTAGTTTTTACAGTTTGGTAAATTTAGGATAATGCATACTGGTGCATACTTCGTTTCTTACAACAAACCAATATTTCAGAGATAACAATGATCTAGCTAGGGCAGTGTGCTATATTTTTGATAATGGATACATAAGTGGCTATACGACTTATATATACCATACTTAAAAAAATGGATGGACCTCTTTAAGAAGTGGAAATTGTGATGCCACTGAATTCAAGCTGAGCTTTTAATGTGTAGATCATATTTCATTAATTTTAGATAATTTATCAACTACAGAGGCTAAAAATGAAGTCAAAGCCCACTAGCATTGTTAACAAATAGTGCAATGTGCAATTGTAAGAGAATACATAAGGAGATGTGACACCGCAAAGGCAAGAGGTCATCCTTGTCTGAGATGGTTACCACAAGGAAAGTTAACCGCTTCTTATCCGACCACAAAAGCTAAGCTGTAACTACTGGATGTGTAGCCAAGTAATAAGACCACTGTATATCTGGTTGTCATTTTCTTTCCTATTTTTATTACTATTATTGATTTTTTTTTTTTTTTGTTTCGCGTTTTCCCTGCCAATATAAGTGATTTCCGTCCCTCACATTTACTTTCTGACGGCTTCTTCATCTAAGAAGAGTTTGACCACTATTGATATAAAGTTGGGGGTAATTTATTATGCAAATGACGTTAGTTGAAAGTGAAGCTATACTTGAGTCATGGCATCCCTAACATTAAAGGTCAGTTTTCCCAGGACTTAATTAGTTTTCAAGTTTCTTTTTATGGGTCTTAGTATTTGTAGATGTTGCTTTTCGAGGTCTTAAAGTTCTGTATATGAAGGTCTTAGAATGAGAACTTTAATTTGTCTTTAATTACCAGATGTTGGATCTAAGGTCTTGGGTCTTTGATATAACAGTCTGTTAGAGTTTGTTGTAGAGGAACACTAGCTGCTACATGTAGATGGTATGGCATGGGGCTGAATGAAAACATTCACAACAGTTTTGCTTTTGATTTCTTTTGATCAGCATGCAACCATGAGACAAATTAATAATGGACCCTTATTAAACCCTCACTAAGGGATTTGAAATCTCGCAAAACCGGCAAAATTGACAATTTCTTTCAATTTACCACACATGTACAGTACATTGTACACTAAAGACGATGATCAAGGCAAAATATAATTCTGTTTGATGATTGAGTTTGAATTTATTTTATTTCCCACACATACAGAAATGCATGTAAACTTAAGATATGCATGTACAATTAAGAGACACTAGTGGCAAAGAGTGGTGACGAGGAAGAAACCATGCCTGAGGTTTACAATATTAGTTAGACCTCCTCGTTGCAATTCTAGCTATAACAATACTGGACTATTAAGTAAGTTGATGGCTAAACTATGCTAACAGATCACTTACTTTTTGGTTCACACAATGCCTGAGCACCTGTGCCATCATTTTGACAGTCAACATTAAGATTTCCATCAGTTCGCGGGCAGGATGCCAGCTTGGGCTCATCTCCATTACAGGCTACATCAGACATTATAAAAGGAATGTCCTCATCCTTGATATCGTCCACAACAAATTCAGCCACTGCACGTTTAAAGCCAAGTTGATGACAGATAACCTTCACATCTTCAAAATTCCATTCTTTACGGCAGATCTTTCCCCACTTTCCGTGGTAAAAAACTTCCACTCTTCCACTATAATCTACTTTTGCACCATTTAAGCGTACAGGAACTTGTGGAATTACAGAATTAGAAATTGAGGATAGGTTAGCAATAAGTTTAAAAAATATTAATTGGTTTTCTTTATTGCTTCACACATACAACATGGACTTTGTTGGAGAAACAAAGTTTAAGGCAACATTTGTCCTTGCAAATGTAGGGACAACATAATGTCCCTACGTCAAACCCTTTTAACCAAATAAATGAGCATTCTCAATCTCAAAACTTTGTTGTTCATAGCCAGTTTCACATATAAATACAGGATCAACATGAACTTTAAATCCAAATTACTGTTTGTTACTCGGTCATTTTCAACATTAATTTGTAAATAATTTGAATAACGTCAATCTGTAACTTAACATTAGTAATGAAACAACAACAACAGAAAAGAACTTTGCAAGCTTATAGTTTCAATCAAGGGTTATTGCATGGCGATTGACTTTGGAGGAATCATTAGGCCAGGTGGGTAAACCAAGTCAAATGGGCTTTGGATTAACATCCCTTAGCTTGGTTATGGCTTATTCAATGAAACTTAGTATTGTCCAAAACTAAGAAAGGCAGAAGGGGGATAAGAATTTATACCAAATTAGAATAATTTTTACATAACACATTAGCTTTATGGTTGGGCCAGACCAAGTCATACAAAAATTACCTGTACATAATTGTGTTTCCCTATCAATGGTACTTCCACATTCCGTCAGTGTTGTACAATTATAGTGGATTGTGTCTGAGGCATTGTTGCTGTCTGTGTACCACGTACCATTACCATAACCAATAACGTTAGAGTAACCCATGGCCTTGCAAGTCAAAGTTTCTTCATCTGTATCCCAACTTCTGGTACAAAGTTTTTGCCAGCTACCATTTTTGTAGATTTCCATTATGCCACGAGACGGGTTCTCTGCTGACTGAAAGCGTAGTGGAAATGCTGATGAAAGAAAGTAATAGAATATTTATATTTTTAGTCCAATTGATTCTCTTCTTTCTGGCAAATTCCATCCACATAATGAATTGCTCATCTTTGTCTACCTTCATGGCAGCTGGACATGTTACTGCACTCCCTCACGACTGCTCTGGTTCCACTGCATTTCTTTCCACCATGTGCTGGCTCTGGATTATCACATTCTCTTGTTCTTGTTTGTATGCCACTGACTGTCTTAGTACAGATACTCCAATGGTTCCACAGGCTCCAGCCACCATCAACTTACAAATAGGAGATCAAAACAAGCAGAAGCATTTTACAATACATGTGTATCTACTTTTAAAATACTTACAGTACTTACCAAGATTGTAATTTTCCTTTTGTGAGTTATGTCTAATTTACCAAGAAGTAAATTTGCACTTTCTTTAAAATTTCCAGTAAATTTATCCTTCAATCAATAAATTAATCATTAATCGATCCATCAGTTAGTCAGTGAGTCAGTCATTCAGTCAGTTAGTCGGTCAGTCAGTCCATTGGTCAGTCAGTCAGGCAGTTCATCCATCAATCAATGCAGAGTTTTATCCATTAACAGGACATGAAAAAAGTAACTGATATGGTGAGGGTTGCCCAATACACCCAAAACAAGTTGATTTGTTTTGACTAACTGATTTGACTAATTGAAAGCCAATTTGAGGTTACCTCTCATGGGACAGCCTCTCCAAGGCTCTGGGTTTTAGTTTGGCCACACCTTTACTGGGCTAAAATGCTCTATTTATAGTTGCTCTTGTTGTTTCTTAAGATTCAACTTTTTTCAATAAATCAATGGCCTTGTATGTACCCATGTACATAGCCATTATACTGTAATCCCAATCGTGGTATTTTATTTTGTACCAGGATTAGAACTGTTAGGGCCCAGTAAACAGAGTCCAGTCAAAAGAGATTACACAAGCTAGGGAAGGACATTTAAAAATGAATTATTTACTTGCGAATAAAGTATTTATGTCACTTACTGTCAAATATTGTTGATCTCTCAATATAAATTTAATGCAGAAGTTAGGTAATTAACTTAAGGTCACGTGTGTAATGGTATGAGAGAATGTATCACGTGATTACACCTTTTTTAACCTGTGTCGACCCTCTGCATTGCTTATAGTTTGCTGGTAAACAAATTCTGCTTTTGGTTTGGCATTTCAAAAGTTTGGCCCTCTTTCTCCCCTAACCATACCTCAATCATGATCTTCATACATCAGCTATATATGCTGGCATTAGTTGGCCCATGCCTTTACTGAGCTAAAATGCTATATTTAGTTGTACTTTTTCTTTCTTAAAATTCAACATTTTTAATAAATCAACGGAGTACATAGCCATTATACTGTAAGTCCAGTTGTGGTATTTTATTTTGTACTGGGATTAAAACTCTAAGGGCCTGGTAAACAGAGCTCAGTCAGAAGACATCACATAAGGGAGGGATGCAGAGTGAATTGATGTCTCATGATACTGCCAATCTGAACAATTTGTCCTTCTCGAGGTGGAAATGTCATGCGACAAGTCAAATTGCAGGACACATAGAAAGCATTGCGAAAGTTTGAGACAAATTTGCACTTTTGGTGCTTTTGCACACAAGCCAGACGTGAATACAACTTCACCTGCTTAACCTTTTCCCCAACCCCACATACAATGTTGAAAACTAGTACCTGCAATTTTTCCTGATGTTCAACATTGCATTGGGTGGGGAGCAGAACAGCAATGTGTTCTTAAAAGGATAGCAGTACTTTCTTCAAACTTCAGTTGTAAGTGTCCCAAGGACTTTAGTCCAAAATTGTAGCTACAAGAGACCGTTGAAAAGATTGTCAAAAACATTACCAAAATTCCAAAGTCAATTTGCAAAAAATTAAGACAAAAAGTTAAGAAAACATTATGCAAAATTTTACCAGTGAAGGTTGGGAGTGTTGTCAAATTGATTCAATTACAATCTAATGATTCGCTAGACACTTAGAGGACACTTCACACCTTGCACACCTTATAAGGGAAAGTTGAAAATGTTAATTTGATTTTGTTTCGACTCAAATAGAAAAATTTATCTCAAGTGAAGTTATCCCATCATTTGCATGATGATATGATTGAGTATTTTGAAAACTATGGTGACTAGACTTTTCAGCTCGATCGATCTGTACATTGATCATTTGTATGTCTTATTACTTAAATTGGATAAACAAAAACCATCAAATTTGACACCATTTAGAATGGAGTACAAGGAGTGTTGATCATAAATTTTACTTCCAATACACTTTCAGAAATCGAAACATCTGGTTCTATTTTTTGGCGCTGTCATAGAAGTGTGACACAACAAAACAGAAACAATAGATCACATTCCATGCTATTTATTATCGATTCATAAAGAAATAAATGTATCGCATTTATTGCAACCTGCAACGAGGGGTTTTAAGAGCTTCCACCTTATCAAGAGACCCAGCATTTCAATGAGAAAATATGGTACTTTATTCTCACTCAACAATTATCCCAGTAGAGATAAGTATGAAAAAAAATTATAAAAAAATCAACTTTACAACTTCATGATCATGTAAGATTGAGCCCAATAATTACTGTACTCTTACTAATTAAACAACTGCACATATGCATGTTCCTGTTGCCGACTGGCACATGTATCTGAGTTCTTAGCAATCATAGCCACCAAATCTAGATGTGGGGCACTGACTGACCGACTGACCAACTGATCTGTTGTATTGCAAACAGAAGGCTGCAGAACTTGAAGACTGAGTTAGGGTGCATTCCTTTGGGATGATCCAGATCATGGTAAATGTTTCAAGATCACTCGGACATTGTGCTTTGAAGGAACCCATGCTAGTGAATCCTACATTGTAGTTCAGGGTGGATTCAAGGGCTCCTTTGATGCACCATAATTCAAGTGACCTTCCATCATTGATCCCAAAGGAATTCACTGCAAGATCAACTGATTTATGATTGAGGCATGGAGGCCTTCTTACTTGGACAACTGTTTGCGTTGCATGACTGGGACTCAGAAGGCATTCCTTGGCAATCACTGCCACCGTGACATGGGGGAGGATTGGTACATGACCGCTGTCGAGTTTGAGATCCGCCACCACATGTCAAAGTACACGTGCTCCAGTCTCCCCAGGATGACCAACCACCATTAACTAGAAAATTAACATTTTACACAGATTAAAAAAGACATGGGGGAATCTTAAAGAAGCTAGATATATTCAACAATTATTCATTGATATCGAGGTAAATATTCTGCTGCTATTCACCGAGATTGAAAAGAACAATTGTTTTAGTACATGTACTGTATAATGCACACAAAGTGATCTCAACAACAAATGGAAAGGAAACCATTAAAAGTTGATTTAATTGACCTCTCAATTCATGGGTGGAAAATGTGCACGTGGCAGGAGGCATGCATGAAACTATTTACAGAATCTTCAAACATGGCAAATCTAGTTAAACTTCAATAAAATCCTCATCACAACCTAGCAAAATGGTCTTTTAACACCTTTCAAATCAGCAATGTTAATTGAAAGCCTGCTTGCAGAACAAATTCACCATGGTTACTGATGGGTTTATCTCTAACATAAATAGGATGGAGATGGGCCAGTTCCTTCTTCCTACACCTTTCAATTCTACCTGGCTTTCTCAGACAGACTCTAGGTGACACCCTTTATATAGAAAGTGATCTACGTACTGAGCTTTATTTGCACGTCCCAACCAGGAACTTGAAGGTTGAAACTCCAACATTCAACAAGTCACAACCCGTAACCCAAAACCCGCATACTGCAACCTGCAAACCTTATTTCCAACTTGCAATTTGCAACTCCAACTCCACACTACACACAGTATGCCTTAAGATCTTCACACATTATAAAAGACCTTAAATGTATTTATGACAGCTGCACTGTCTGTTTTCACATCACACTTCAAATTGCCGATAACTAAGTCAAATACAACAAATTCTGACAAGAAACATATGTAGTTTCTGGTTATTTCTAATATTTTTACATTGACATGCTCTGCTTTTAGTATTGGTGGTTAGAAAGCATCTACCTTACAAGATAGCGTGAGCTAAAAGCTGTACTTCTATCATAACTATACAAATAATATTAACTGTTAAACCTGTGACAAACACAAAAATAAAGGGGAGGCTGCTTATCCGCCTGTTCTGCAGCCTAGATTTAAAAAAAAAGTTTTCAATTAAAAGGAAATAATTTTCCCTTTGTTTTGAAGAAAGTTAGTAAATGAAAAGATACACAAGACTACTATATCTAGGTAGCGTAACACTATTAAGTCATTTGGTTCAAACTCTTCTGTTTTCTGTGGTTTCTGCAGTTGAAGATCTCGCTCATGACTGGTTATAACACAATAAACATTCCAGACATGTTTTAGGTGTTCACGGTTTTCTGAGTTTGACTGTGAGTACATTGGTTCAAAAGAAGTTGTCATGATTTGAAAAGTAAAGAAAATGATACCACCTGATTAGAAAGCCGTAATGATAAAATAAAATGGAAAAGACGAAAACAGATTATTAACAGGTTAATATGAACAGAAAAAAGATATTATATTGTGTTATTTTTAGATTCAAAACATTTAATTGGAAATAATATTTCAAAAAGAAACACAAGACCACTCACTAACTTTACATTGAGTACATTAGTTCAAGAGAAATTGATGTGATGAAATTAAAAGTAGAAAATCAATATTTACATTAGCACACTGATTTGTTCACCAAGATGGTCAGTAACAGAAAAAGATGAAAACCTATTATTAATCGCAATTAACATTATTTTTATTGTTAATAGGAATTAATATTTTACTGTGTGTTATTTTAGATTCAAACTACCTTTTAATTGCAAGATACTACTCTCGTCCTTTGCAGAAATTCATCAAAGGAAAAGAAACACAAGACCACTATGTAACTTTACATTAATTAAATTAGTTCAAAAGAAATTGAACATTAACAGGAAGTAATACTAAATTGCTAACAGGAATAAAATTTTATTGTATTATTTAAGATTCAAAATAATTTTTAACTAAAAGATAAAACTTTGTCCTTGGGAGAAATTCGCAATAAAAAACAAAAAAACACAAGACCAACAGGTGCTGTAACTTTACATTATAAGTACAGTGAAACCGTTATTAAACACAGAGCGAGCCTATATAATGAGGCTGAGGTGTTCAGCCTGCCAAACACACATCCCAATGGGCCACCAATGCTCCTTAAGTATGTGACTGCATTGGTTTACTCACTCAGGTATAAGTTTTGCACATACCGAGTTGCCACAAAATTCTGGCCAGCATTCAGGTGTAATATTTTGTTTTGCCTTAGAAGCAATGAATTCCGTTTGAATTAAATGAGTGATAGCTTCGGAAGAAGAGTTTAGAAAGACAATTAACTGTTTTTGATTTTAAACTCATCAGTTTGTTTTTCTACTTACGAAAGCATATCATTTGTTTTCAAGCTCTTTACTTAACTTAAAATGCTGTCTTGTAATTTTGATGCCAGAAAAGAAACTGGAATCTCTTTGCTCCTTCATGGATTAACGCAGTTAAGAAGTAAGTTTGGAAACCAAAACTTGTAAAAGTCCTAAGATGAAAGCTGACTGTAAAGGTACTAATGTGTAACATGATAATGTGGGCAGTAATTATAAACTTGGCTGAATTTGTACATCGCAAAAAAGTAAACAGATTTAAAAAAAGAAAGAATAAAAGACCACCTGATTAGAAACAAGTAATGAACAAATAAAATGGTGTTCCCCAACATTAATAATGAAATGGAAAAAAGAAACTCTCAATATTTTATTGCTAACAGGAATTAATATTTTATTGCATAATTTAAGATTTAAAAGAGATAACGTTTTCTTCCTTAAAAAAACAAATTATCTAAAAAAGAAACACAACACCACTAACTAACTTTACATTAAGTAGATTGGTTGAAAAGAAATTGACATGATGCATTAAAAAGTAGAAAGAATGATACTTATGAACTGATTTGTTCCCCAGCATTGATAATAAGATGCAAAAAAAGAAAATCTCAATATTTTATTGCTAACAGGAATTAATATTTCATTGCATAATTTCAGATTAAAAGAGAGAACGTTTCCTTCCTTGAAAAACATTATTTGAAAAAGAAACACAAGACCACCAACTAACTTTACATTAAGTAGATTGGTTGAAAAGAAATTGACACAATGCATTCAAAAGTAGAAAGAATGATACTTACGACCTGATTTGTTCCCCAGCATTGATAATAAAATGGAAAAAAAGAAAGTCTCAATATTTTATTGCTAACAGGATTAATATTTTATTGCATAATTTCAGATTTAAAAGAGGTAATGTTTTCTTCCTTAGAAAACAAATTATTTAAAAAGCAAACAAAACCACTAACTTTACATTAAGTAGATTGGGTGAAAAGAAATTGACACAGTGCATTACAGAGTAGAAAGAATGATACTTAACACGCTGATTTTTCCCCCAACATTAATAATAAAATGGGAAAAAAAGAAAATCTCAATATTTTATTGCTAACAGGAATTAATATTTCATTGCATAATTTCAGATTAAAAGAGAGAACGTTTCCTTCCTTGAAAAACATTATTTAAAAAAGAAACACAAGACCACCAACTAACTTTACATTAAGTAGATTGGTTGAAAAGAAATTGACACAATGCATTCAAAAGTAGAAAGAATGATACTTACGACCTGATTTGTTCCCCAGCATTGATAATAAAATGGAAAAAAAGAAAGTCTCAATATTTTATTGCTAACAGGATTAATATTTTATTGCATAATTTCAGATTTAAAAGAGATAATGTTTTCTTCCTTAGAAAACAAATTATTTAAAAAACAAACACAACAACACTAACTTTACATTAAGTAGATTGGGTGAAAAGAAATTGACACAGTGCATTACAGAGTAGAAAGAATGATACTTAACACACTGATTTTTTCCCCAACATTAATAATAAAATGGGAAAAAAAAGAAAATCTCAATATTTTATTGCTAACAGGAATTAATATTTCATTGCATAATTTCAGATTAAAAGAGAGAACGTTTCCTTCCTTGAAAAACATTATTTAAAAAAGAAACACAAGACCACCAACTAACTTTACATTAAGTAGATTGGTTGAAAAGAAATTGACACAATGCATTCAAAAGTAGAAAGAATGATACTTACGACCTGATTTGTTCCCCAGAATTGATAATAAAATGGAAAAAAAGAAAGTCTCAATATTTTATTGCTAACAGGATTAATATTTTATTGCATAATTTCAGATTTAAAAGAGATAATGTTTTCTTCCTTAGAAAACAAATTATTTAAAAAACAAACACAACAACACTAACTTTACATTAAGTAGATTGGGTGAAAAGAAATTGACACAGTGCATTACAGAGTAGAAAGAATGATACTTAACACGCTGATTTTTTCCCCAACATTAATAATAAAATGGGAAAAAAAAGAAAATCTCAATATTTTATTGCTAACAGGAATTAATATTTCATTGCATAATTTCAGATTAAAAGAGAGAACGTTTCCTTCCTTGAAAAACATTATTTAAAAAAGAAACACAAGACCACCAACTAACTTTACATTAAGTAGGTTGGTTGAAAAGAAATTGACACAATGCATTCAAAAGTAGAAAGAATGATACTTACAAGCTGATTTGTTCCCCAGCATTGATAATAAGATGCAAAAAACGAAAAGCTCAATATTTTATTGCTAACAGGAATTAATATTTCATTGCATAATTTCAGATTAAAAGAGAGAACGTTTCCTTCCTTGAAAAACATTATTTAAAAAAGAAACACAAGACCACCAACTAACTTTACATTAAGTAGATTGGTTGAAAAGAAATTGACACAATGCATTCAAAAGTAGAAAGAATGATACTTACCAGCTGATTTGTTCCCCAGCATTGATAATAAAATGGAAAAAAAGAAAGTCTCAATATTTTATTGCTAACAGGATTAATATTTTATTGCATAATTTCAGATTTAAAAGAGATATTGTTTTCTTCCTTAGAAAACAAATTATTTAAAAAACAAACACAACAACACTAACTTTACATTAAGTAGATTGGGTGAAAAGAAATTGACACAGTGCATTACAGAGTAGAAAGAATGATACTTAACACGCTGATTTTTTCCCCAACATTAATAATAAAATGGGAAAAAAAAGAAAATCTCAATATTTTATTGCTAACAGGAATTAATATTTCATTGCATAATTTCAGATTAAAAGAGAGAACGTTTCCTTCCTTGAAAAACATTATTTAAAAAAGAAACACAAGACCACCAACTAACTTTACATTAAGTAGGTTGGTTGAAAAGAAATTGACACAATGCATTCAAAAGTAGAAAGAATGATACTTACAAGCTGATTTGTTCCCCAGCATTGATAATAAGATGCAAAAAACGAAAAGCTCAATATTTTATTGCTAACAGGAATTAATATTTCATTGCATAATTTCAGATTAAAAGAGAGAACGTTTCCTTCCTTGAAAAACATTATTTAAAAAAGAAACACAAGACCACCAACTAACTTTACATTAAGTAGATTGGTTGAAAAGAAATTGACACAATGCATTCAAAAGTAGAAAGAATGATACTTACCAGCTGATTTGTTCCCCAGCATTGATAATAAAATGGAAAAAAAGAAAGTCTCAATATTTTATTGCTAACAGGATTAATATTTTATTGCATAATTTCAGATTTAAAAGAGATATTGTTTTCTTCCTTAGAAAACAAATTATTTAAAAAACAAACACAACAACACTAACTTTACATTAAGTAGATTGGGTGAAAAGAAATTCACACAGTGCATTACAGAGTAGAAAGAATGATACTTAACACGCTGATTTTTTCCCCAACATTAATAATAAAATGGGAAAAAAAAGAAAATCTCAATATTTTATTGCTAACAGGAATTAATATTTCATTGCATAATTTCAGATTAAAAGAGAGAACGTTTCCTTCCTTGAAAAACATTATTTAAAAAAGAAACACAAGACCACCAACTAACTTTACATTAAGTAGGTTGGTTGAAAAGAAATTGACACAATGCATTCAAAAGTAGAAAGAATGATACTTACAAGCTGATTTGTTCCCCAGCATTGATAATAAGATGCAAAAAACGAAAAGCTCAATATTTTATTGCTAACAGGAATTAATATTTCATTGCATAATTTCAGATTAAAAGAGAGAACGTTTCCTTCCTTGAAAAACATTATTTAAAAAAGAAACACAAGACCACCAACTAACTTTACATTAAGTAGATTGGTTGAAAAGAAATTGACACAATGCATTCAAAAGTAGAAAGAATGATACTTACCAGCTGATTTGTTCCCCAGCATTGATAATAAAATGGAAAAAAAGAAAGTCTCAATATTTTATTGCTAACAGGATTAATATTTTATTGCATAATTTCAGATTTAAAAGAGATATTGTTTTCTTCCTTAGAAAACAAATTATTTAAAAAACAAACACAACAACACTAACTTTACATTAAGTAGATTGGGTGAAAAGAAATTGACACAGTGCATTACAGAGTAGAAAGAATGATACTTAACACGCTGATTTTTTCCCCAACATTAATAATAAAATGGGAAAAAAAAGAAAATCTCAATATTTTATTGCTAACAGGAATTAATATTTCATTGCATAATTTCAGATTAAAAGAGAGAACGTTTCCTTCCTTGAAAAACATTATTTAAAAAAGAAACACAAGACCACCAACTAACTTTACATTAAGTAGGTTGGTTGAAAAGAAATTGACACAATGCATTCAAAAGTAGAAAGAATGATACTTACAAGCTGATTTGTTCCCCAGCATTGATAATAAGATGCAAAAAACGAAAAGCTCAATATTTTATTGCTAACAGGAATTAATATTTCATTGCATAATTTCAGATTAAAAGAGAGAACGTTTCCTTCCTTGAAAAACATTATTTAAAAAAGAAACACAAGACCACCAACTAACTTTACATTAAGTAGATTGGTTGAAAAGAAATTGACACAATGCATTCAAAAGTAGAAAGAATGATACTTACCAGCTGATTTGTTCCCCAGCATTGATAATAAAATGGAAAAAAAGAAAGTCTCAATATTTTATTGCTAACAGGATTAATATTTTATTGCATAATTTCAGATTTAAAAGAGATATTGTTTTCTTCCTTAGAAAACAAATTATTTAAAAAACAAACACAACAACACTAACTTTACATTAAGTAGATTGGGTGAAAAGAAATTGACACAGTGCATTACAGAGTAGAAAGAATGATACTTAACACGCTGATTTTTTCCCCAACATTAATAATAAAATGGGAAAAAAAAGAAAATCTCAATATTTTATTGCTAACAGGAATTAATATTTCATTGCATAATTTCAGATTAAAAGAGAGAACGTTTCCTTCCTTGAAAAACATTATTTAAAAAAGAAACACAAGACCACCAACTAACTTTACATTAAGTAGGTTGGTTGAAAAGAAATTGACACAATGCATTCAAAAGTAGAAAGAATGATACTTACAAGCTGATTTGTTCCCCAGCATTGATAATAAGATGCAAAAAACGAAAAGCTCAATATTTTATTGCTAACAGGAATTAATATTTCATTGCATAATTTCAGATTAAAAGAGAGAACGTTTCCTTCCTTGAAAAACATTATTTAAAAAAGAAACACAAGACCACCAACTAACTTTACATTAAGTAGATTGGTTGAAAAGAAATTGACACAATGCATTCAAAAGTAGAAAGAATGATACTTACCAGCTGATTTGTTCCCCAGCATTGATAATAAAATGGAAAAAAAGAAAGTCTCAATATTTTATTGCTAACAGGATTAATATTTTATTGCATAATTTCAGATTTAAAAGAGATATTGTTTTCTTCCTTAGAAAACAAATTATTTAAAAAACAAACACAACAACACTAACTTTACATTAAGTAGATTGGGTGAAAAGAAATTCACACAGTGCATTACAGAGTAGAAAGAATGATACTTAACACGCTGATTTTTTCCCCAACATTAATAATAAAATGGGAAAAAAAAGAAAATCTCAATATTTTATTGCTAACAGGAATTAATATTTCATTGCATAATTTCAGATTAAAAGAGAGAACGTTTCCTTCCTTGAAAAACATTATTTAAAAAAGAAACACAAGACCACCAACTAACTTTACATTAAGTAGGTTGGTTGAAAAGAAATTGACACAATGCATTCAAAAGTAGAAAGAATGATACTTACAAGCTGATTTGTTCCCCAGCATTGATAATAAGATGCAAAAAACGAAAAGCTCAATATTTTATTGCTAACAGGAATTAATATTTCATTGCATAATTTCAGATTAAAAGAGAGAACGTTTCCTTCCTTGAAAAACATTATTTAAAAAAGAAACACAAGACCACCAACTAACTTTACATTAAGTAGATTGGTTGAAAAGAAATTGACACAATGCATTCAAAAGTAGAAAGAATGATACTTACCAGCTGATTTGTTCCCCAGCATTGATAATAAAATGGAAAAAAAGAAAGTCTCAATATTTTATTGCTAACAGGATTAATATTTTATTGCATAATTTCAGATTTAAAAGAGATATTGTTTTCTTCCTTAGAAAACAAATTATTTAAAAAACAAACACAACAACACTAACTTTACATTAAGTAGATTGGGTGAAAAGAAATTGACACAGTGCATTACAGAGTAGAAAGAATGATACTTAACACGCTGATTTTTTCCCCAACATTAATAATAAAATGGGAAAAAAAAGAAAATCTCAATATTTTATTGCTAACAGGAATTAATATTTCATTGCATAATTTCAGATTAAAAGAGAGAACGTTTCCTTCCTTGAAAAACATTATTTAAAAAAGAAACACAAGACCACCAACTAACTTTACATTAAGTAGGTTGGTTGAAAAGAAATTGACACAATGCATTCAAAAGTAGAAAGAATGATACTTACAAGCTGATTTGTTCCCCAGCATTGATAATAAGATGCAAAAAACGAAAAGCTCAATATTTTATTGCTAACAGGAATTAATATTTCATTGCATAATTTCAGATTAAAAGAGAGAACGTTTCCTTCCTTGAAAAACATTATTTAAAAAAGAAACACAAGACCACCAACTAACTTTACATTAAGTAGATTGGTTGAAAAGAAATTGACACAATGCATTCAAAAGTAGAAAGAATGATACTTACCAGCTGATTTGTTCCCCAGCATTGATAATAAAATGGAAAAAAAGAAAGTCTCAATATTTTATTGCTAACAGGATTAATATTTTATTGCATAATTTCAGATTTAAAAGAGATATTGTTTTCTTCCTTAGAAAACAAATTATTTAAAAAACAAACACAACAACACTAACTTTACATTAAGTAGATTGGGTGAAAAGAAATTGACACAGTGCATTACAGAGTAGAAAGAATGATACTTAACACGCTGATTTTTTCCCCAACATTAATAATAAAATGGGAAAAAAAAGAAAATCTCAATATTTTATTGCTAACAGGAATTAATATTTCATTGCATAATTTCAGATTAAAAGAGAGAACGTTTCCTTCCTTGAAAAACATTATTTAAAAAAGAAACACAAGACCACCAACTAACTTTACATTAAGTAGGTTGGTTGAAAAGAAATTGACACAATGCATTCAAAAGTAGAAAGAATGATACTTACAAGCTGATTTGTTCCCCAGCATTGATAATAAGATGCAAAAAACGAAAAGCTCAATATTTTATTGCTAACAGGAATTAATATTTCATTGCATAATTTCAGATTAAAAGAGAGAACGTTTCCTTCCTTGAAAAACATTATTTAAAAAAGAAACACAAGACCACCAACTAACTTTACATTAAGTAGATTGGTTGAAAAGAAATTGACACAATGCATTCAAAAGTAGAAAGAATGATACTTACCAGCTGATTTGTTCCCCAGCATTGATAATAAAATGGAAAAAAAGAAAGTCTCAATATTTTATTGCTAACAGGATTAATATTTTATTGCATAATTTCAGATTTAAAAGAGATATTGTTTTCTTCCTTAGAAAACAAATTATTTAAAAAACAAACACAACAACACTAACTTTACATTAAGTAGATTGGGTGAAAAGAAATTGACACAGTGCATTACAGAGTAGAAAGAATGATACTTAACACGCTGATTTTTTCCCCAACATTAATAATAAAATGGGAAAAAAAAGAAAATCTCAATATTTTATTGCTAACAGGAATTAATATTTCATTGCATAATTTCAGATTAAAAGAGAGAACGTTTCCTTCCTTGAAAAACATTATTTAAAAAAGAAACACAAGACCACCAACTAACTTTACATTAAGTAGGTTGGTTGAAAAGAAATTGACACAATGCAGTCAAAAGTAGAAAGAATGATACTTACGAGCTGATTTGTTCCCCAGCATTGATAATAAAATGGAAAAAAAGAAAGTCTCAATATTTTATTGCTAACAGGAATTAATATTTCATTGCATAATTTCAGATTAAAAGAGAGAACGTTTCCTTCCTTGAAAAACATTATTTAAAAAAGAAACACAAGACCACCAACTAACTTTACATTAAGTAGATTGGTTGAAAAGAAATTGACACAATGCATTCAAAAGTAGAAAGAATGATACTTACCAACTGATTTGTTCCCCAGCATTGATAATAAAATGGAAAAAAAAGAACATCTCCATATTTTATTGCTAACAGGAATTAATATTGTATTGCATAATTTCAGATTAAAAGAGAGAACGTTTCCTTCCTTGAAAAACATTGTTTAAAAAAGAAACACAAGACCACCAACTAACTTTACATTAAGTAGATTGGTTGAAAAGAAATTGACACAATGCATTCAAAAGTAGAAAGAATGATACTTACAAGCTGATTTGTTGTCCAACATTAATAATAAAATGGGAAAAAAAAGAAAATCTCAATATTTTATTGCTAACAGGAATTAATATTTCATTGCATAATTTCAGATTAAAAGAGAGAACGTTTCCTTCCTTGAAAAACATTATTTAAAAAAGAAACACAAGACCACCAACTAACTTTACATTAAGTAGATTGGTTGAAAAGAAATTGACACAATGCATTCAAAAGTAGAAAGAATGATACTTACCAACTGATTTGTTCCCCAGCATTGATAATAAAATGGAAAAAAAAGAACATCTCCATATTTTATTGCTAACAGGAATTAATATTGTATTGCATAATTTCAGATTAAAAGAGAGAACGTTTCCTTCCTTGAAAAACATTGTTTAAAAAAGAAACACAAGACCACCAACTAACTTTACATTAAGTAGATTGGTTGAAAAGAAATTGACACAATGCATTCAAAAGTAGAAAGAATGATACTTACCAACTGATTTGTTCCCCAACATTGATAATAAAATGGAAAAAAAGAAAATCTCAATATTTTATTGCTAACAGGATTAATATTTTATTGCATAATTTCAGATTTAAAAGAGATAACGTTTCCTTCCTTAAAAAAAAAAAGTTTAAAAAAGAAACACAAGACCACTAAGTAACTTTACATTAACTAGATTGGTTGAAAAGAAATTAAGACGATGCATTAAAAAATAAAAAGAATGATACTAAGATGCTGATTTCTTTCCCAACATTGATAGTAAAATGCAAAAAAGAAAATCTCAATATTTTATTGCTAACAAGAGTTAATATTGCATTGCATAATTTATAAGTTAAACGAGACTTACCTATAAGTTGAAGTTTGACTGTAATTCTATGAGATACCAGTCACGAATTAGGGAGTCACGTGAAATATGTGCAAGTAGCCCGAGCGATTAGTCTTTAAAGAAAGCGAGTAATTGCAAACAAAAATGGTTGGGAAAATAAGTAGAAGAGTAAACTGCAGAACCCAGTGAGGGGGTAGAGCACGTGACTCCCTAGTTCGTGAGTGGTATCTCATAGAATTACAGTCAAACTTCAACTTTTAGGTAAGTCTTGTTTAACTTATAAATTCTATTTTGACACTAGTCCTACTCACTAGTCAGTCACGTGAGACTTCAAAGCGTGCAATCATGTGCGGAAAAAATAAACAGAAACATTGCCAAAATATTGGTGCAAACAGCTACAGTATATGGCTTGTCAGTCTATGGTACACAGAACGCGCATAAATAAAGACAGTAAACAATGAACTGCTGCCTATCTGAGGAAATCTGCCTATAGAGGGCAGTAAACAAAGACAACAACATCTGATAATAAGTACTGGTTTACAGTGCAAAAAACTGTAATAATCCTATGAGTGGAGGTTTTCCAACAGGAGCTGTCCAGAAGCTTTATTTGCTGGGACAATGGGTTTCTTACATACATACATATACATACATATACTTTATTTAACCTCGAATTTACAGAGTAGCTTGTTAGCTAATATCTTCAAGAGAAATAAATATGAAGGAAAAAGTAAATAGACAAAATAAAATAAAATGAAATACAATTGCAATTCTATATCATTTATACACTATATATATTTATACTGTGGAGAGGAACCGAATGATTTTAAGGCAAACAACATAGCCAACATTTCAAGAAAATTCGTGTGCTCTTTCGCTTCCTCAGCTGTCCAGAGTCCCCCAGTTGAAGAATCACTGGTTGCTGCACCCCCACCCTGTTTTGAGGCATCAGAAGTAATGGTAATATCTACGTCTCCTCGAGTTATCGGGTCGGATGCAGACTCGATTGAGTCAATCCACCACTTAAGCTCTTCCCCTGCTTGGCTGGATAGACACATTTTGGCATCAAAGTTCCATTCGCTAGTTTTAAGAGCTGTGGTTTTGTCTCATTCTAAATAGCGGTAGTGGAGGGGTCCATAGGCAATGCGAGAAAAACTTGACACTATAAGCCCCAGGACCTTGGCTACATCTCTAATAGTAGTATTTTTGTAGTTAAACAGGTCAGTACCTGCCTGTTTTAGCTCAAGAACCTTCTCAGGGGTAAGGTAAACTAGCATGGAAACTGAGTCTAGAATGAATCTTAAAAATACCAGCTTTTGAGTTGGGATGAACACCGACTTTTCAGGGTGTACTACAAAACCCAAAGTATCCAGTAGTTTGACTGTGTCAACAACATTTTATGCACAATCATCCCAGATTGGCCCCACTAACCAAGGGTCATCTATATAACCTGAAGACAAGTGACCAAGCTGTCGCAGGGTAGCAAATACTGGTTTCATTAGCTTGGTAAATTTTCTGGGACAGAAAGCCAAACCATTGGGGAAACATGTAAACTTAAATAACACGTTGTTCCATTCAAATTTGAGGTACTTTTGGAGTTGCTTTGCAATAGGGACCGAACAATAAGCGTCCTTTTAATCAATGGATGCCATGTAGGAATTTGGGGTAATAAGCCTGATTGCTGTCCAGACTGAGTCCATTTTGAAATGTCGGTATTCAACATGCTGGTTAAAGCGTTTCCAATTTAAGATCATTCCATATGATCCATCATTTTTATTCGCCACAAAAATTGGCAAAATATATTCCCCACTTTCATGATGGGTGGGTACAATGACACTTATGTCAAGCAATTTTTGGATTTCAGCTTCTATAGCCAATGAGTCACTGATGTTGAATGTTTTCCTTTTCGCGCCCAAGTTCTTTGTGGGCTGTGTGGAAAATTCAATATACTGACCCTTAACACAATTAAGGACTTCTGAGTCAGAAGTTATTTCCTTCCATTTGCCGAGGCAACGTACCAGTTAGCGACCCTTGAAGCTTTGCACCTTATTGGCAAAATAATGTTTTATATGGGTCTCAAACAACAAAAGATTATTTACCTCTAAGTTATCAAGTATGTCAGCGGAAATCACTGCTGCTTCTTCCCCTGGTCCTGCGATTGGAAAAAGGACTTTTGGGGTGGTTTTGAGTTCCACTGACGACATGTCGATAAAAAAGGCTTGCTTCGCCGATCAGATTTTGGGTAGTTTCATGAAGGGTGTCCCTTAACGTCTTAGGGCCGACTACCAACTGCTGTGGTGCTTACCCTATTGGATGCTCGTATATTATTCAGCGGGGTTTGCAAGCCATTTCCAAACAGCAGAACCGTTACTGCAACATGCGAAGCACACAGGCCAGCATAATCTTTATTTAGATGTGGTTTGATCGACTCCCTGTGGCAGTGGGACAGGTTGACATGTGCGTGCCCCAGCAGAGCAACCTCATCTGTGTTCAATTTTATAAGTTTCTAAATGTCAGAGTCTGAGTTCGGCTGCTTCGAATTCATTTCTAGCAGCAGCTCAATGGATTTGCACAGTATTGCACCAGCAGTACCAGCCATTTTCTCGGTTGAGCTGGACCTGAAGTCCTGTTGTTTTACTGAGTGGCTCAGTTTATCCCAGATTTCGGAATTAACCTGCCGTGTTGCGAGTATCGCAGTTCGCCGGGCATAAATATTTTGCCGACTTATCCTTTAGTTTTGAGTCTGGCAATTTCTTAGACCACAGGTTGTTAATAAAGTCAGCCAGTTGTTTCTTAGCAGCCGGACCTGATTCATCTCCATTGAGCACAGGTAGACCACCCTATGTGTTCGTGGTTAATAATTGTTTACAGAAATGAAGAGAATCAAAGAGAATCTATGAGGGTTATGAATAATGCTCTAAAAATTGCATATCTAATTTACATCTCGGTCTGAATGTCCCTCTAAAGTTAAATGAAACATTAATCTACTCATGTGCAGTGTTTTTTCGCCTTCCTGGCCATCTGAAGGGTTTTTTTTGCGAAATTACTTTTGGTCGATTACCGGTAAGACAAGAGAGGGAGACAACGCTTGCAACTTGGCGGCCACCAGCCACAACCTCCTCCACTTTAAATTGGAATAAACGCCAAAATACTGAAAATCTTACCCGAATGGTGACGATGGTTGATCGATGAGATTTTTCTCTATCTCTTCGCTGAATTTGAGCTTCATCCCTCCAACATTTTCCGAGAAAATTGATGCTAAAATCACAAAAACAGCTTTCTCAATATGATTGGTGCCAAACTCAGCGACCAGAGGAATTCAAAGCATGCAGGCCGTTTCAAATCTGGCAATAAGCGCTTGGCATGCTATGTCAGCAACGGTATGCCAAGCGCTGATTCTCTTCGTTTCTGTAAACTATTAACCACGAACACATAGGGTGGTCTGCCTGTGCATTGAGAAGATCTTCTGCGATTTCCGACAACAATGGGTCATTGCCGCCGTCGCTTTGCTCGAGTCGAGCACGTGGTTTATCTTTGGAAGTCTTGTCGGCTTCAGTGCCACAAAGGGCCTGAAGTTCCACATCCGAGTCATCTGCATCATCATCTGAGCCATCAAAAGCACTTATTTGGTCTTTGGAACTGTATTTTTGCAGTTTAGGGATCGTCTGTGTTGCTGGGATGAAGCCACTTGAGCGACTGGTTCATGTTGAGGATCGAGTCTGCCATTGCTCCGAGAGTTTTGTTCACATTCTGAAGCATACTGAACATGGGATTCTGGTGGGCAGTTGTTCGGGTCTTCTCCTAAGAATCATGGTCATCGTTTAAGAGGGCGTCCTCTGCCTCAGTGGAAAGTGTTTGCTCGTTCGTATTTGCCATTACCAACAAACTTCAAAAGACGCGACTGACCGCTCTGAAATTACACACGCAACTGATCGCTTGGGCTACTCGCGCATATCTCACGTGACTCACTAGTGAGTAGGACTGCATGGTGTCAAAATAAAATTTCAGATCAAAAGAGATAACGTTTTCTTCCTTAGAAAAAAAATTATTTAAAAAAGAAATACAAGACCACTAAGTAACTTTACATTGAGTAGATTGGTTGAAAAGAAACTGACACGAAACATTAAAAAGTAGAAAGAATGATAATCACCCACTGATTTGCTCCCCAACATCGATGATAAAATGGGAAAAAAAGAAAATCTAAATATTTTATTGCTAACAGGAATTAATATTTTATTGCATAATTTCACATTTTCTTCCTTTAAGAACTCCAGTGAAGTTAAAGGGGCACGATACCACTTGGTAACTTGGAAGATAACATTTTCTTACTTTAAAAATAAAAAATTATTAAAAAAAGAAACAGAAGATCAGACTTCAAGGTAACTTTACATTGAGTAGATTGGTTCAAAAGAAGTTGTGATGATGCATCAAAAAGAAAGAATGATACTTAATGACTGCTTTGTTCCCCATCAATGATAATAAAATGGAAAAGGAAAAGAAAATCTCAATATTTTATTGCTAACAGGAATTAATATTTTATTGCATAACTTCAGATTCAAAACAGATAACATTTCCTTCCTTCAAGACTTTCACTAAAGAAAAAACCTGTTAAGATAACACAAATAGTTCGGTTTGGGTTGCATTCAAAATTTTCAAATTAACAAGTCTTTAAAAGTTTCAGTACGCACTGTGCAAATCTCAAGTCTCACCTTGAATTAACATAATTTCGCGCATAATGCAACACGTGGGTCGAAAGTGAGAGCTTTTCAAAAACAGTTTATGTCATTCAATGATATCTTTAGCGGTTTAAACAGCTAGCGTCACCCATTGGAAATTTTTCTTTAGCAGTTTGAACAGCTGGAATCACCAGTTCAAAATTTATCGTTAGCAGTTCGAATGCATGCCATCATCCATTCGAAATTTTTTGTTACCCATTTGAATGGCTGACATTGTCGGTTTGAAAATTTGTGAGGCTGTTTGAATGACTAGCATCATCCATTCAAATTGTTTATCAGGCCATTCAAACAGCTAGTATCATCTGTTCGAAATTTTTGTGAAGCCGTTCAAATAGCTGGCATGATCTGTGCAAAATTTTTGTAAGTCCAATTAAATGACTAGCAGCATCTGTTTGAAATTTTTCCTGTGTAGTTTGAATGTTCACCGCATCCATTCGAAATTGCTCCATGGGTTGTTGGAATGGCATTTGAAACCATTCTAAACGGCTAGATCATCTGTTTTCCTTCTGTTCTTTAGCCATTCATTTTGACTATTTAACAGTTATCCTTTAGTGTAAATTTTCACGTAAGAGGTCACGTTTTATTTCAGATTTACTTCAGATTCAAAATCATTTAAAATTGAAAGAAAGTTTTTTTCTTCCTTTCCAGAAATTTGTTACCCATTGACTCCAGGAGCTTTTTGGAAAAAACACATTTTAGGACATTTTGGACATTTTCAGCCAGGATATGAGCGAAATTAGAAGATATCTACTCAAAAAAGCATTCAGAACATGACAGCATGCCTTTCTTTCTACTAACATCGAGTTTTACGTCATTTTCGTATCAGTATGCATAGAAATCAAAATCTCCAGAGTTTTTGGATGAGAAAGTGACCTACTTCTTTAGCCTTTTCGTTTTGCTTTTTAATTTTTTTTTTTCACCTTAACACTTTGTCTCCTTTTGTTATCTCTTTGCTGCAGTGATTGACTTTCTATTGGGCTTATTAAAGAGTAGTTTGAAATGGATTGCATTCCAGTATGCGTGAAGTATGTAAATGTACTACTCATCAGAGAATAACTTTGCCTGCATCGTATCAGGCTGCACATCAAGTGTTGGTTTTCGTGAAAAGCATTTCATAAAGGCGAATCTTTGCTTACACCATTGTTTTTGTTTCCTGGCAATGCATCATGGGAATTGTTTTGGCCGTGTGGCAAAAAGCATGAAGCACATGGTTATTCTGTTGTGAAAAGCACTTTACTCAGTTGTTATTTTCATTGAAAAATGGTTAAATCTTGCTGCGTTATTGGGTGTACCACACATTGGAATGTGGAAGATAAAGGTCTTTTTCAGATACCGTCATTGAGTGCTCCAGAGAGACGAAAGAAGTGGTTAAATGCAATACAAAGTCAGATTCCAGAAATCTGAAGAAACCAATTGGATGCAGAGCCCCTTAGATAAAGCTTGCAGTGCTCATTTCTTGACTGGTAGGTCACTGATCCATCTTGTGTAGCCTTTTCCCAGATAAAGTACGGAATATTAACCAGCGCCTTGCATTAAAGCATATTTCTCTCGAAGATTTCACTTTAGTTCTAATAGGTTCTTTAGGTAAACCAAAGTCAGATTGTCTTCACCCAGAGTATAATTATCCGTAACCCTAAGTCAGAAAATGTGGACATGAACAACAGGGCTTTGCAGTAATATGAGTGAGTTAGAAAATGCCAAAAGACTGAAACAACCACTTGTGATTCTTCGCGGTTAGACAGTAATCAGGGTGAAGGTCCAGTAGCCTACAACTTCAATGCTGCAACCAATCAGATAGAAGCTGAAACCACAATTCCTTTGGTTTTGGAAAGTAAAAAAGCTTCACCTTCTGATACTAATTGTGATGGCCTTCAGGCTACAATTCCTTTGGTTGGAGAAAACGAAAAAGCTATGGAAACAGACTTCTCCTGCTACAACTGGAAAGAACACAGGCATCTAAGCACAGCAATGCAGCAACTGCTCCTTGAAGTTCAGAAAAAAAGGGATGCTGCAATCTTCTACAATCAGGAATGTGCCAGATTAAAGAAAAAGACAATTCTAAACTGTTCCAGCTATTAACTAAATCATGTTTCCCAGTATATCTCATCTTAGTGTAAAGGTGAGTTAACTACTCATTGAATTGAAGCGTAGGTGTTGCAAGAAAGGACAGAAAATGTTTTTTAGAATTTTTTTGGTCTTGTTACAAATAAAATTATCCGTAATTTGGACCTAATATCAAAGTCTACATCTTTCAATGTTGGGATGCCCTGGAGAGATTCTTATCAGCTTCTCATGTTGAGGGGTTGGGAGAGGCGGTGGCAAGTCACTGTGTTTCCCAACAGTGCTTAAGGGGGGTAGTGATACCCACAGTTGGGCCTTCAAAGCCCACAAGATGAGAATCTGGTACCTTTAGGGATTTCTCTTCAAAATTTCTGACAAACACCCCTTTCATTTTTATATGGGGGTACCCAAGGGTATGCATGTGGCTGGAACCTACATGTAGGTTTACAGCAGGAGACATCCCATTTTTGAGCACACAAAAGGTTTGAAAGTGGAAAGTATTCAACTTGTCCTGGAAGTTATTTTTAATAACACCCTTTAATTGATTCAGACAATTGCTTCATATCTGATGATCCGCTACTTTGATTGTCATATTGCAGGTGTTCGCAGTTGCAAAATATTTCATTGGATAGTGAGGGTGGTAACTCGTCAACATCTTCCAACATTATGTGCAAAGCTGAGTCCTGGAGATAAGATTTTGCTCATTTTGATGAGGCTGTGATAAGGGTTACAAAACAAGGATTTAGCGTACAAATGAGATGTTACCCGGAAAAAATATTTGATTTACACCATTTCAAATGGAGACGATTGTGGCTACATTATTGTTAAACACTATTGAAGTAATAATAGTCGTACATATTTTTTCAGAATTGACATCAGTGAAGATCAAACTTCAACAATTATTAAGCTTGGTGTAGCAGCAATGGCAAATGCTCTGAGGTTCCTCATTGCGTGGCCTCAAAAGGGTGCAATCATGAGGAATGCACTAAAGACAATGAAGAGGACAAGGAGTTACAAGAACACACATCCAATTATTGACTGTTCAGAGATTTTTATCTCATGCCCTACCAATTTACTGTTACGTAACGTAACTTATTCAAATTATAAGCACCACAATACAATAAAGGCGTTGATTGGTACATGTATCACTCCCATCAACTGCAATTTCTTTTCTCTCAAAATGTTGGGGTGGGAGGGTTTCAGATAAGGAACTTACCATTCACAGTGGTTTCTAGACCAACTGGAACATGGTGGTTAGATAAAATGTTCTTTTCAGAACAGAGTAGTTTACTTATCAAATATGCTGTCCTGAAGTGCTCATTTTATTGATTTGGTTAATTTGCTTTGTTTTAAACTGTAAATTGCACATCAGTCTGTTATGAAGCATGTATGAGTGGTGTCAGAGCATAAGGAAATTTTAAGGGCCCATTAACCAATTCATACCCCCGCTCTTGCAGGTTGAAAACGAGGTGAAATTTCGCTCTCATCAGCCTGAGCACGCAAAATTTAAACAATTCAAAAACTTTCAAATTTGATTACATTTTAGACGTTTTTTCTTTGGGTGTCACAAAATTCAAAGTAACAAAGTACAAGCAAAAACAACCTAAAAGAAAAACAGAAAAACAAACGCAAAAAAAAAAAGAGAAAAATCATCTTTATGTGGCTTTTGTGTGCTTCGTTTGATCCCATTGAGCTGCTGGTAGTGTAAACTGCATATGCACTGATAGGGTAACTTCCAATAGATATCGCAGGCACTTCCAGTTTCTTTAAATTCTAAAGGAAATATGGTTTCCATTAAATCCAGCCTTTTTTGATGAGTTCCGATTGAAGTCAATCTTGGAAACATAGCTATGCATTCTTTTTGTAAAATCATACTTTTCCCCAAAAATCATGTATTTTTAATGTTTTAAAATTCTGACTTTTTAGAAATGAAACAAAATAGCATAGCATAATAGAGATTAAAGTTAAAATAATAAATCAAGGGGAAAAATCCCAATAAAGTAATATGCTTGGGAACCTGAACAATTTTTCAGATTGAGTCACATGACCATAGGCATGGCCTGATGATGTCATCACTGGTGTTACTGATGATGGAAAAGTTTAAACACAAAAGTTTAAAATGACAGGGTTATGAGAGAATACATTTTCTTAGCAATGGCTTAAAAAGATCAGTTAACGAACCCTTAAGAGGTGCCCTCTGTAATTTTCAACTATGGCCATTTGGACCAGAAAAAATCAAATTCCTCAAACTTGCTCAGATGAATGGTCTAGATAAGTGATTCACAAAAATATAACTTTCAGTTCAATCCGATTCGTATTTTAGCGCTGGGGCCACCATCTTGGTTTTGCCCCTCTGAGAGGGCTTTCAGCGGCCATTTTAGGGCACATTTTTAACAATTTGCCATACAAAGAAAACGATCTAAATCCGGGTAAAAACCCTTTATTCGAGACAAGCAAATGTTTCTTGTTACATTGAGAGGCTGTTTTGGCAATTTGATCATCACCTGATTTTTCTACCGAATTTTAAATTTCTTCCCTTTCGGACTACTGATGAAGCGCCACAAAAAAGGCGAAGTTTAAAGGAAAATATCGCCAAAAGTACATCACTTGAGATCCCAAAACTACCCTCCACTTAAAGAGCAATGTCTCACCTGTAGAAACATGCAATAAAATTTTGGGGCAGTTAAAACTGTAAAGTGTTAGAAGAAGAAGTTTAAGCTGTACTTTTGTCAACAAAGACCGCCGTCCTAATTAGCATAATAACGTAAAAATAACGATGCACAAAGAAAATAATGACATATTCCACTTACCTCGTGACATGTCGACAACTGGATGTTCCACGATGCCTCATGTTATATTTCCAGTCTGTTTCAGCCACATTTTCCGTGATTAGTGTACGAAATCACTCTCAGACATCGCCACGGTTAAGCAGATTTCAACTCTCCGAAGCCCGCTTCATAACATCTATCAATATTATTTGTCTTTCGCCTCATAAGCCGCCGTTTACAAGAAGTTTAACAATTTTCTGAGATCCTAACTGACCCAGAAGTCTGTTAGCAGCCTTTAAAATCCTCCTCTTAATCGAGGATTCTCATCAAGAACTTGTTTAAGCTCAGTTCTGTTTTGATCTGTTATGCATCCGCCATTATTCCACAGATTGCGTTACATTTGACAAATGCGCATTCCAACGGGTCGGGGTAGGGTGGTTAGGAAGTGAAAATGTAACCGACATTAAAAGCCATTTTGCGCATTTCTGTGGCTAAACTAGTTACTGGCTTTCCCAGAATGATTTGAACATGAGCTTCTGCTTGCAGGTATTTTCTAGGTTATTTTTGCAGGGTAGGTGAGGGGGGGGGGGGGGGTCGATAGACAGTACCAAGTCAAAAGATTATGATCTGTGTATCTTGATCAGCTTTATCAGTTCATCAGTGAGGCCCTATTAGGGGTTTTCAGGATACTGGATATTTGGGTAAAAAATTAACAGGATGTGAGAAATTTAGGGGAAACATTAATGCGGTAGAGCATCTTTAGATCAGATAAAGCGGGACAGTTGTGTCTTTCACTGCCGGAAGTGCCATCAAATTTTGCAAAAGACAACAGACTGACGAATAGTGCGCAGGAAGTAATGATAAGCGACGTTTTATTGAAACTTCTTACATTTTCTTAGCCGTGTCACTTTTCCATCAGAAAAAAGAAAAAAAACTCAGAAAATTACTGAAGGGCAGTTAAGGACGGTACCTTCTTTTTTAGGCATGGTTTAAACGCCAGGCGCGCGCTTGGGTTGAACTAGTGACGTAATTAACTACCCTAGTAAGTGTGCGACTTAAAAAAATTCTATTGTGGCCGAAACAAATTTCGCACTAAAAAAACGAGCCTGTACTAAAACCGGGATTACCAGAAAAGCAGGATATCGCTAAGCACTAACTGTGAACGGCTTCCAGCTGAAAAACTATCTTTTATCATATCCGTAGTAAAAATCATACTGAAATTCAACTGTAGATGGCATAATGCGCGCGCAAAACAACTGCGAGAGACGTCAATGTTTAACTTACTTGGAAAGTAACAGGAAAAAAAGTAACGGACACCGACAAAGTTTTCGAAAGGATGAAACAACTCATTTAACTTTTAACAAAGGGGTGATTACAGCTACATTTTATGGTATGAATTGGAAGTGGCAAGCCTATTCGACAATGCATTAGTTTTTGGCTGTGAGGAAAAATTATGTAGACTGTATTCTAGCTAAGCCAGAGGAGTGCTGTTGCGACGATTCTGTTATTAAATACATATCAAAAGTGGTTTTTATGTTACTACTTTCCACGTAGTTTAAAGATGTTTTTTAACATGTTTAGTTTTCTGCATGTAAAGGCGAACCTTAGGAGAATCTGTGAAGAAATATCTTTACCTTTTTTTCAGAAAAATGCTACCGTCAGCAGTAGCTAATTATCTCGGAAAAATTAATGACTACCCACAGTTTTCTTTGTGAATTCTAATAACCCTGGCTAAGATCTACTTTCTCCACGTTTTCTTAATCTGGCGGAAACACGTTTGTATTTTGTAGGCACCATTCGTTATGAGCCTGAGGCACCCCACAGCCGCTAATGTCGTTCAGTTCTGTGATGGAGCACAGCTGCATGTCTGCACAAGACTTGTTTTCAACCCTATGCAGGGCGCTTTAAAATACCCGCATCTATCAAGCGAAGCACTAATGGTGACGCTTAGCTTTTTAAATACATTATAGATGCGTTTAAGGCACACAAGTTGAATGAGTCATAAGCAATTGGATGAATTAACTGACACTTGTCAAAAAAATCTGCAGCTTGATTCTCAGCGGTTGTTGTGTCTTCTTGGAGGACCTTCTCCTGTCTGTTTCTAAGCTTTGAAGCCATCCTCGAGAGGAAGGATTAAATGTGGCAAGGAGTCAGGAACTCATCACAGGTGAACCGCCTAATTCCTGGCCTCACCTTCTGAGCGCCTCATCTTTTGTGCTACAGTAATTGCTTCGACTTTTATGGCCGTTTCCTGACCCGAGAAAAACTTTTCTTGCGCACTGCTTCGCAGTCTGTTGCCTTTCGCAGCATTTGATGGCATTTCGGGCAGCGAAAGACACAAGTATAATGCTGAACAAAAAAAACACGAGGAAGAGGCTTTTTATTGGAGTTCTATCCGTATTCTATTTGTAATAAATGAAATTTCTCGTCAAAAACTAATGGCTGTAAATGAGATTAGGATAGTTGTTTACAAATATAGTGTGGAATGTTGTGCCTCATCTCTTTGCAGACACAAAGGTTGCCATGTAAGAAATTCGTGTTAAACGGTGCAGAATTTGGGACACATTTCATTCTCTGTTTATTTCTCCAGCCCCGTCTTTATCTATCTATTCAGTGTAACAAGTGTGGGCTTCGAAATTACTAACAAGGAGCTACGTTACCTAACCTTAAAACCCCTAAAATCTGATACAAAACTTTCATATTCCACCGTGATATAAGTACTAAGAGTCCAGAATAAATGCTTATAGCAGTTGACATACATTTATTTTATCCTAAATAGCTGACCATTGTTGAGGCCCCATAGTGCGAGAGGGGAGGAGGGGGGGGGGGGGGGTGTCGGTGTATCCCTTATCCTGTTAATTTTTGTCCTAAATATTTTGTAACCTGTTAAATCCAACTCAACGATTTCCTACTCAATTAATGTCCTGTTTTATCTGATCTAAAGATGCTCTACCCCATTAATATTTCTCCTAAATTTCTTGCATCCTATTAACTTTTTACCCAAATATCCAGTATCCTGAAAACCCCTAATAGGGCCTCACTGATGAACTGATAAAGCTGATCAAGATACACAGATCATAATCTTTGGACCTGATACTGTCTATCGTTTCCTTTTTTCTTTTTTTTCTTTTTTTTTTTTAAATACATGACCCCCCTCACCTACCCTGCAAAAATAACCTAGAAAATACCTGCAAGCAGAAGCTCATGTTCAAATCATTCTGGGAAAGCCAGTAACTAGTTTAGCCACAGAAATGCGCAAAATGGCTTTTAATGTCGGTTACATTTTCACTTCCTAACCACCCTACCCCGACCCGTTGGAATGCGCATTTGTCAAATGTAACGCAATCTGTGGAATAATGGCGGATGCATAACAGATCAAAACAGAACTGAGCTTAAACAAGTTCTTGATGAGAATCCTCGATTAAGAGGAGGATTTTAAAGGCTGCTAACAGACTTCTGGGTCAGTTAGGATCTCAGAAAATTGTTAAACTTCTTGTAAACGGCGGCTTATGAGGCGAAAGACAAATAATATTGATAGATGTTATGAAGCGGGCTTCGGAGAGTTGAAATCTGCTTAACCGTGGCGATGTCTGAGAGTGATTTCGTACACTAATCACGGAAAATGTGGCTGAAACAGACTGGAAATATAACATGAGGCATCGTGGAACATCCAGTTGTCGACATGTCACGAGGTAAGTGGAATATGTCATTATTTTCTTTGTGCATCGTTATTTTTACGTTATTATGCTAATTAGGACGGCGGTCTTTGTTGACAAAAGTACAGCTTAAACTTCTTCTTCTAACACTTTACAGTTTTAACTGCCCCAAAATTTTATTGCATGTTTCTACAGGTGAGACATTGCTCTTTAAGTGGAGGGTAGTTTTGGGATCTCAAGTGATGTACTTTTGGCGATATTTTCCTTTAAACTTCGCCTTTTTTGTGGCGCTTCATCAGTAGTCCGAAAGGGAAGAAATTTAAAATTCGGTAGAAAAATCAGGTGATGATCAAATTGCCAAAACAGCCTCTCAATGTAACAAGAAACATTTGCTTGTCTCGAATAAAGGGTTTTTACCCGGATTTAGATCGTTTTCTTTGTATGGCAAATTGTTAAAAATGTGCCCTAAAATGGCCGCTGAAAGCCCTCTCAGAGGGGCAAAACCAAGATGGTGGCCCCAGCGCTAAAATACGAATCGGATTGAACTGAAAGTTATATTTTTGTGAATCACTTATCTAGACCATTCATCTGAGCAAGTTTGAGGAATTTGATTTTTTCTGGTCCAAATGGCCATAGTTGAAAATTACAGAGGGCACCTCTTAAGGACGTTCACGCTAATTGTTTCTACGCATCCTTACTGGGCACGTAAATTCAAACACTGTGTCATGCATCAAAGTGCACGCTAAGTAATAAAATGAACAATGATAGGGCCGATGACCATTGCTATAACATTGCCTGGATTTAACGATCTTGGAAGTTCGGTCACCCCTCTTTGCCTTTTGATGGATCATTTTCTCTACCAATTTTCTACGTTTAACGAAAAATTGAAGAAAATTTATAAATTAGAAGTTTGAATTTTTTGAAAAATGCACAATCGAATTCCGTTATTTTTAGCTCTGCGTTTATCTCTGCGGTGGTTTCAAATGCCTCTTGTAGAGTTAAGTTTTGTGAAAACGTTAGCAACATTTGGAATTATTTATGCAGAAGACCCACTTCCACAAAATATGACTAAGATCGTTTGCCACCGTTGACTCACCGTCGATATCTTTAACTATAAACCCCCGAGGACCATGCTGAATTACGTGTGCCAGTTTTTCAAAATCAGGGTGGTTTTCCACACGCATTAACTCTGAAACGAAGTCGGTGACTCCCAATTTTTTTTTTTTTTTGCATTTCTGACACAAGTAACTCATTATCTGACTGCAGTAAAAATTTTAAAAAACTCTATTGACTGGAAGATTTTAGCAGGAATGGCCTTAAGGAAAACATCTCTTGGAGATTAGGGTTTTCCAATTTTTATCATTTTCATATCACTTTCAAGTTAATTAATCGTCTGTCAGTTTTTAGGGTACTCCAAAAAGAGTTTTAAAATCAGTACTTATTTGCCCACGATTTTGTTCAAAACAAGGAAGTTAATTTTATACATCATTTTCATTTTCACAAGGTCATGGCTGACAGGAGATTCCTGATCAAGGATAAACTTTGATGTAAACGTGCTAACCTTGTCATTTCAGCTTTTACTAAAGGAAAAAACAAGCTGAAGAGAACAAAAGTACTAACATCAAGGCAAATAGCCAATGTCAGAATCCATGTAAGAAATACCAGCTTCTCTTTAGTTTACATAGTTTAACTGTGTGCCATTTTGGAGTTAAGATCAGTAATTTCATGCATGGGAGGTTCAGTAGTGGGTCTTCAGTACTTGCTCCCAGTAGTAGAAAATTGAAAGATCTGCTAAAAACAAACACTTATAGTCTGTCTACTGCCTCATATGTCTGGATGCAGAATCATGAACGGCAACATATTTGGGCAAAAAAAAAATTGTATTAGAACTGATTCAAATAACATACAGCAGTTTTCCAGAAGTTGGGATCGAAACAAATTCGCTCAACAGGCACACCAGCTATTGCGTAGATGACAAAGTCACACCATTTGGCTTCACTTACTGCCATCTGACCCTGGACTTGAAAATAGTGCTTGTGTGTGTGTTTGAGTGTCAAAGTTCCTGTTCTTCACCTACTTTGCTCATAAAATTGTTCGCTGATGCTGCTGCTTCACTGGGTTTTTGTTCCTTGTTGTGTATGGACATTTTACTTCCACAATACCCCATGGGTCTTTTTCCTTGCTAACATAACACACCCTGTCCGGAGTTACAGCTAAAAAGAATCTTCTGGACTAATAAACAGTCCACATTCGTATGTAAAAACATGCTTCCTTTGAGGCAGCCCTTCACAAACTTGCACAGCTGTGCTTTCATTTTTCCTGCCCCATTTCAATATGTGATCTACAAAGGCACTGAGGGCTTTGGTTGAGGGAGATCTTGAGCAACCACCTCAGGTTTAGCTCTTTTGTTCTGCATCTTCAAACAAATTTTCCCAAAGTTAGAAGTAGTCAGTCGAGGGTATTTCAATTCAAATCACTCTGGACATTTGGCTTGTTTTTGTGTTTCACACTAAACTTTGTGACATTGATCATACATGTAGGTCACATTGAGTAATTTACCATAATCTAGTAGTTTGGCTGTTGTGTCAGATGATAAAATTTCTACCCATTTTTGTAATTTATCTCCTGTTAGTGTACTGAAGGTACATTTGGATGTCCAAGATGAGGGCCAGTGGAAGCTCTTGATGCACTAGCCAGTATCCCAAATCTGCTGCTGGAACTGTCTTCTGGTTGTGAATGTTCCTCATCTAAAAGAATGGACAATAATAAATATTTATCATTATTATTATTATTATTATTATTATTATAATTGTTATTATAGCAGTTACAGTTGTAATTTTTTATAAGCCACTAATAAACATTATACATAATTGTTATTATTATTATTATTATTATTATTATTACTACTACTATTATTATTACCTGGATTAACAATGTAACTTGTGAAATTAATTTTTTGAAATGCAGAATAAAGGATTAGTTTCTCAACTACATACATTGGTAAGTTGAGTAACCACTACAAGTTGACCAGATTAATTGACCACCATGGTGAAATGAGACATTTTTATATGGAATTTCCAATAGAAAGCTTGGTCAGTGGGCATGAAGAACTCTTGAAATTTCAACTTTCGAGATTTGCTATAAGATCAATTTATTTCGCTAATTCCTAGTCGATTCCCATTTTATAAAGCTAGTTTTGATTTTCTGTGCAACCATCTCCTTGGATTTAAAGCATGCCAGTAAAGCACAGGTTAAAGCTTAATATTAAAACAAAATTATCACGACCAAAAAATGCAAAATATTAAAAATAGGTATTTACCTTCAATTTCGTTGTAGTCTGTCTGGCTGTTTGCTGTACATTTTGCACTCGTCAGCCTGAGCTGACGAGCTGAGCTGTATCAGTTTCTTCGGGATCAAGTCTTGGCAAGGACTCGAAAACACAAGCATTTGAGCAGATTTTTGCAAGGTCTAGTTTACTCTGGCTGCACATTTTCGGGATGGAAAAATTATTTGTAATAGATGGTTTTTTGACTGCGTGTTGTCCTTTCATGTGCTTTCCAATCAAAAATCTTGAGCTGGCGAGTTTGTTAACAAGTTGGTAAAGGTGTTGATTGTAAAATCAATATTAGATAATCCATTTCACAAAGACCACATTTAACATCATAAACGACGCACTGTTTGTTAATGACCTTCGATTTTGGTTCACTGGTTTTGGTGATGTTGCCGACTTTCTTGCTCGTGAAAACAGGTTGCAAAGAAACGCAAAAGAATATAACACAGGGGCTGCCATCTTGAATTTGAACACTTTAATACCCTGGAAATGAGTTGAAATTACCCATGATGCAATGCTCTGAGAAACATGCAGTTGATTTCAACGGTCAATCAATTACAAGTGTGAAGATATTCTGACTGTTTAAAGGCAACTAAATCTGGATCTTTTGGCTCTAGGAACAATTCTATGTATCAAGAATCACAAGCCTTCCGGATTAAGACTATATAGTTTTTTGATCATCACTATTGTAATGATATATACTAGAACTTGGGAAATACAGTGAAATGTACTAGTATGCTGCAACCAATTTTCAATCTTTGTCTTTCTTCTAGTCCATTTCAGTTCTTATAGCAAGCCTTATTACAATCATAACTTAAACCAAAAAGAATTTCAAACTTGTCATAGAACTTAATCTGAAATCATGTTTCTGTTGTGAGCAGTTGCTTTTAATTTACAAGTGACCTTCAGTGGTAAAACTGAACAAAACGTAAACTTATCTGCTAATTTTAGTCACATGTTGCTGTGTATTTTCGTTCTAGTTATTGAAGCAGAAAAGCTTAAAGTATCCATTCACAAACCGAACTACATCATGTACCTGGTTGAAAAACAAAGTGAAAATCATATGAAGACATGATTGACCATCGCAGTTATAAACACAACTTAAGCAGTTGTGAAATTAAAGCCTGAGAAAAATTCAGGCCTGAACAGGATTCGAACCCATGACCTCAGCGATACCGGTGCAGTGCTCTACCAGCTGAGCTATCAAGCCACTGGGAGCTGGTCATGTTGTGAGTTCGTAATATACCCGTAGATGATGACGAATGCAAGTGACTATATGAAAGAACATATATTTGAACTGCGGAGAAAGATTCAGGCCTGAATTTTTTTCAGGCTTTAATTTTACAACTGCTTATTGTAAGTTGTGTTTATTACTGCGATGATCAATCATGTCTTCATATCTTTCTCCGCAGTTCAAATATATGATCTTTCATATATTCACTTGCATTCGTCATCATCTATGGGTATATTACAAACTCACCACGTGACCAGCTCCCAGTGGCTTGATAGCTCAGTTGGTAGAGCACTGCACTGGTATCGCAGAGGTCATGGGTTCAAATCCCGTTCAGGCCTGAATTTCTTTCAGGCTTTAATTTCACAACTGCTTAAATTGTGTTTACAACTGCGATGATTAATCATGTCTTCACATCTTTCTCCGCAGTTCAAATATATGATCTTTCGTATATTCACTTCCAAAGTGAAAATCAACTCACAAACATGAGTGATGATACTGTCAGCATTTCCATCATAATCTGAAAATACACAGTTTGTCTTCAAGGCAAAAATTTGAATTTGAATTTGAAGCTTAATCTTTGAAAAATCTCAGTAAGCTTTATACATATGCATGCCATATTAGAAACACCTTCAAATCTACCAAATAAAATAAATTTGTACAGAAATAAGATGTTTCAACTGGTCTTTAATCTGGTGTGGGCTCCTCCTTTGGACACTGGACAAAAATGATATTGGCAAGTTGTTGTAATTCAATGCAATCTCTTTATTTCAATTTCAGTCTCATTAATTATGGACTTTTGACAGGGGCTTTTATGTATTACAGATTAAATATTGGTACTTGATTGTACATGCCACATTTGCAATTTTGTAAAACTCACTGTTAAGTGGCTAATTATATATATATATATATATATAACCATATGAGGAAGTAGCAGATCCCATTAAAATAGTGCTCAATACACATATAGTGTAGAGCTGAGTATATGAGTAATAACGAAGAGGCAAGATTTGCTGTTACTCCGAGTTTCGTGCTTACGCACTCATCAGACAGTATTTAATGATAAGCATTCCTATCAACTAGATATATATACACGGTATTAAACAATAGGCTAATTGCTGGACTAGTTGCATTACAATAAGTGACAGTTATACTGGAAAACAATAGGTGTGAAGACAGAAATTACGGGGACGAGTATAAACTGCGTGGGTGCAGTACAATATAAAGAAAGTGTCAAGCGTTCTTCAAGTAGAATTTGTTCTCGTGCCGGCATTTAGAAATAAGTTCTGATCTTTTGTTTAGTAGATTGTCGTTGCTATGTTTGATAATCATTAGTTTTTCTGTGAGGCAGAGGTCGCATCGTTTGGAAATGTTGTTGTAGGGTCTTGCACGGCTAATAATTGACCATTTGATGTTGAAGTCTTGTTTTTTGTCGTGTAGTTGCCAGATGTATTTAGAAAGCTCGGTGCTGTTGATGTGTTTTCTGTGCTTAAATGTGGATTTGTGCTGCGAGAATCTCTGTTTGAATGTTCCTTCTGTCAGTCCAATGTAGTTCTTGGTTGTGTTGTTAGTTGTAACTTGTGCGTTGTAGATTACACTGGAAGTCAGGCATTTGTTGTCTAGCGGGCATTGGTCTTTTTTGCGGCAGTTGCATTGCTCTCCGGTGATTGCGTTGGCGTTGTTGTCGGCGTTTGTTATTTTCATGTTGTGTTTGTTGATTACTGTTTTCATGTTGTCCATGCAACTGTAGCTGACTTTGACGTTGTTTTTGTTGAAGAGGCTGTGGTATTTATGTTGGTTCGGAAAGTGCTTAGATATGAGCTTCAGGAATGTTCTACCGATGTTTGTCTTTACGTTTTTACTAAATGGAGGGTTGTACCATATAATGTTTCTTTGTCTGTTGCGTCGGGGGCGTGTTGGTTGATTGTCTTCGTTGTAAATTAGTGTTTCAGAGTATCCGCTGGCTTTCAAAGCAGTTTCGTAGATTGGTTTGGCCTTGTTGAATTCGTGTTCGTTGCATGAGTTGGCGGAAATACGGCGATTGATGGATGCTGGAAGTTGCTTTATTATGTTAGGTGGTCTAACCACCCACCTAACATAATAAAGCAACTTCCAGCATCCATCAATCGCCGTATTTCCGCCAACTCATGCAACGAACACGAATTCAACAAGGCCAAACCAATCTACGAAACTGCTTTGAAAGCCAGCGGATACTCTGAAACACTAATTTACAACGAAGACAATCAACCAACACGCCCCCGACGCAACAGACAAAGAAACATTATATGGTACAACCCTCCATTTAGTAAAAACGTAAAGACAAACATCGGTAGAACATTCCTGAAGCTCATATCTAAGCACTTTCCGAACCAACATAAATACCACAGCCTCTTCAACAAAAACAACGTCAAAGTCAGCTACAGTTGCATGGACAACATGAAAACAGTAATCAACAAACACAACATGAAAATAACAAACGCCGACAACAACGCCAACGCAATCACCGGAGAGCAATGCAACTGCCGCAAAAAAGACCAATGCCCGCTAGACAACAAATGCCTGACTTCCAGTGTAATCTACAACGCACAAGTTACAACTAACAACACAACCAAGAACTACATTGGACTGACAGAAGGAACATTCAAACAGAGATTCTCGCAGCACAAATCCACATTTAAGCACAGAAAACACATCAACAGCACCGAGCTTTCTAAATACATCTGGCAACTACACGACAAAAAACAAGACTTCAACATCAAATGGTCAATTATTAGCCGTGCAAGACCCTACAACAACATTTCCAAACGATGCGACCTCTGCCTCACAGAAAAACTAATGATTATCAAACATAGCAACGACAATCTACTAAACAAAAGATCAGAACTTATTTCTAAATGCCGGCACGAGAACAAATTCTACTTGAAGAACGCTTGACACTTTCTTTATATTGTACTGCACCCACGCAGTTTATACTCGTCCCCGTAATTTCTGTCTTCACACCTATTGTTTTCCAGTATAACTATCACTTATTGTAATGCAACTAGTCCAGCAATTAGCCTATTGTTTAATACCGTGTATATATATCTAGTTGATAGGAATGCTTATCATTAAATACTGTCTGATGAGTGCGTAAGCACGAAACTCGGAGTAACAGCAAATCTTGCCTCTTCGTTATTACTCATATATATATATATATATATATATATATATATATATATATATATATATATATATATATATGGCTCCCACATGCTCTATTTTATTGCTTTTTATTACCATTTTTAATTTGGGGTGATCTAAATCGGGATCAGTAATCCAAGATCACTCACATTGCAATGATATCAAAATGTAATTTCCTGGGTACATGGACTATTAATGGGATTTTCATGGGTTGCAGTAGTAATCATTTATCCCATGATATTAACAGGGAGTCAAATTTCATGGACCATAAAAATGCTGTGAAAAGGTAATTAAAGTAGTGAGGAAATTCTCATGGGCCATTAAAAATGGTTTTTGTGGGTCGTGATTTTTGCATCCATTAACATCCTATGAAATAAACATTATGAAAATCTGGTGGCAGGTTTCATGGTTTGTTTTCCAATACCATGAAAATCTCATTAAATCATATTTCATGACCCCATTAAATTTAATGGCATTTTCATAGTTTTTTTAATGTTTTTATTTTCGGAATGGAAATTTCATGGGCCATTAATTGGGAAATTTTAAGAGGATTCTCGTAGCTTTTTTTAATGCTTTTTCCATGTTTTTTCCATTATGAAAAACCCATTAAAACTGCATGAAAACCTTGTGATTTTCCCATTAAAATTTTCACAAGATTTCAATGAGTTTTAGTTTCAAAGTGTCTTTACCTTATAAAAAATAAATTGAAAAAGTAAGAAACCAATGCAAAGACCATCACTTACATGTAGCAACTGGAAATTAAGAGGCAAATAAAAAGATACTTACTGCCAGTAATTGTGGCAGAAAGGTCTCCCCCCCCCCCCCCCCCCCTCCTGATAGCTTTGTCACCAAGGCACCAAATCTCTGTTGTTTGTTGCCTGGGAATTATGACCCCAGGGAGAGGATAAGGACCTCTCAGTAGCCTGGGGACTACAGGGACTCCTGGAAAGGAGAGAGAGGATTATGACCTCTCAGGACCTGGGGATTAGGACCCCAGAAAGAGGATTAGGACCTCTCTACAGTGCAGTTGTTCTTGCTTAATAATATTCTTACTATCTACATGTAGATCCTCTCGTTGCCAACCACCTGACCCATGTCATCCCGTAAGATTCCTATTGCCAACTTGAGTACTTCATCCCATGCCCCTTTTCTGCCATCAAAAGCTGTTATTGTCTTGTTTGATTTCATGGGCTGGGAGCATTAATGGGTCATTACAACCGCTCTTTATGTGTTGATGCAAAAATCATGGTGTAAAAAAACTGCCCAATCATTGGTGAACATGTTGCTGTCAATTTTGTGGGACATAGCAACAATAGGACCTGCCAAAAACAACCTTAATTTTAGCTTTTTATTCTAGACTGCGTTTAGAGCAACGTTAAATTTAAGGTGGCTCTGAACCCATACTACAGAATTTTTTTAAACTTTGCAAAAAGTTGCATCTTACCATGCTTATCATATTTCGATAATGAAGAATGGGGGTCAACAAGATTGTTTTTGAGTTACAAGCACTTAAAGCTAAAATTAAGGGTGTTTTTAGCAGGTCATATTGTTGCTATGGTAACCTGTTATATATAAAGATGCCCAGGGTGAGGTTGTTTTCTGGCAGAAGAATTTTCATAATACAGGCTATCCGATTTGATCTCCCAGTCATAAGCCTGAAATTTTGATTTACTCAGATGCTAGTGATTCTGGTTAGGGTGGATTTGCTGTTCAGTTTGGGGGACAAGTAGCAGTAGGAAGTTGGTGAGTTGATGAGAGTAACAAGAGTTTCACCTTTGAATTTTATTGCTGACCAGCTGTTGTGGATCAAAGATTTGAATGACTATATGCTCGATCCTTCCAGTTTTGCTTACTTGGACACGTGTTTGGGTCCTCACACAGTCGACCGATTTGCGAGTGTAAAGACTAGGCAATTGGACAGGTTTTGTGGCAGATTTCTCAACCCTGGTTGAGAAGCTGTTGATGCCTTCACTGTCTCATGGACAGAGGATTGCAACTGAGTGTTTCCTCCAACATACCTGGTTCCTGGTGTTTTGCACCACACGTTTTTGCGTGAAAGGTCGCATATTCTGCGCTTTTTGTGTTGTACATTTGCGTACTTCATGTGTGAGAAGTGTGGTTTTCCACTGGCAGACGAACGAAACAAGCGTCAAACATTCACACACACCTGGGAGTCTGAGTACAATTGTGCAGGGGGAGGGGAGGTCAGTTCTCCTGGCTCCTTCAGTTTTTGTTTTGCCATCTGCCATTGCCTGACATGCCCCACCCACCCACCTGTGAAGTATTTTTAGAATGTATAAGTTGAAGTGAAATTATTTTCTAGCCTTTTTTTGTGTCGTTGTAAGACAGCTATGTTGTTATGTTAATAAAGGTTGGACTGCATGGTATGGCTTGGCATGGCTCCCAGCAGTGTGTGAGAACTTTACGAGTACTTTGAAAAATTAAATCCAACCTCTTGTTCACTTTCATTACCACTGTCCCCTATCCTCACATAAACTATGAAGCCCAGATGTTTACAGGAGTCGACTGACCAATCGAGAGATCGAGGGATGGAGTGAGCGAGTGATCCCCACCATCCACTGTAACTTGTATTCATGAGTTAAAAGAGAGATCTGGAGGGGTCTTAAATAAGCAGGGCTGACACTACTACCTGTAGAAAGCAAAGTAATGGGGAGAGTCACCATTCAGAGGAATTAAAATGGAATAGACATTTCCCTTAGAAGAAAACAAGCTAGTTTTCAAAAGAACAGGTGCACAGTGCAACAAATATCCCTCCTCTTCAACATCATGGAACAGGTCAATGAGTGGCAGGCGACATTAAACACACATTTCATTGACTTCAAAAGGCCTTCGACTCAATATACCACGAAAAACTGTGGAGAATCATGAAGGCCTATGGCATCCCTGGCAAGCTGATAAGAGTGACGAAGATCATGTACAACAACTTGGAGTGTTCAGTAGTACTGTAGATGAGGGAGATCAGAGAAGATGGTTCAAGATCACCACTGGCTTTAAACAAGCTTGATCCTGTTCTTGCTCATTCTTGACAGGATAATGTAAGGAAAAACAGACGGGCAGAGAAATAGCATCAGATGGACCTTCACAGCTACTGCGTACATGCCCTCTTACCATGGTATCGCCAGTGACCCATAAGAAAAAAAATTGTAAAAAAATTGCATTACATTTGATTTGCACCATATTTGGAGTCCAGAAAGTTAATAAAATTTCTTGTTTACTGATCAATTTTGGGTAGGACACTTGAATTTGGCCTACATGAGGAATTTTGCGAGATCAAGTAATTTCACTTTGAAATGGTGGAGCTAAAATCATTTCAAAGGTCCTTACAATGGTTTTTAGGGAAGGAAAACGATTCAGAAGTTATTTTAAGTAAATATATGAGAGTAATTTCCTAAATTATATCAAAATGCAAGAATTTTAGGTAAAAAAATGTTGGTGTCTATTTCCACAGGTTTGCGATACCAAGACATGTTGTTCAAATGCCAGTTTACGCTTAGAATCTCACCTTTTCTATTGCATTAGGGTGTATTAGTCAGTTTACGAAGAGTTCAGCCCAACAACTTTGGATAAAAGCTCTGTTTTGTTGCATTTTGTTGCAGACTTGAATTTGCATATGTGGCAGTTGCCATGGTGACTAAAACACACACTTTCTGTTTATGTCTCACAAAAAAACGTAGTTAATTCTAGATTTCCTTGATTTCTATGCAGTTTTCGGGATGCATTTGCTTATACAGCTGTACGTGTGTATATATAATTATCGGAAAAAAGTCTCATTCTGATCATGATCATGAAATTATAACAGCAGAGTAGTTTTACAACGTTTTGAGTTAATCTCAATTTTTTTAACTTTTTGCTAAGTTCTTCTTATTAAATTTTTCGTAAAAGTTCTATTACTTTCCATAAAGTCAACCTATTTTTTCTCTGGAAAGTACTTCTTGTGCTCTTTCAAATGAGATATAGTAAACTGCTTTGCTGTAAATACTTAGCAAGATATTGAATAAAGAATACAATGTGTTACAGTGCGTTTAATGAAACCGGGGCCACCCAGACAATGAACACCAATCAGAAGGCAGAACTGAAACAATAGATTCCAACATTTTCAAATCCAGCCAATCAAACGTCCTGTACAAAACGATGAAATCTCAACGTGTTCATTGACAGGTGATGTTTATGCAACTACGGTGCCAGTTAAATTTCAAGCTCAAACCAGTAGTAATTTCATGCGCTTGCAGCTTTAGGAAGAATTATATGTTGCACTCAGTTTATTTTAGGCCATTGGTTGATTTACTGAGAAAACAAGACTTATGTAAGGGTACGGTGCCACTTGTAATTATATTGCCAGAGTGCAGAGTTGAATCAGTTGTCACGAGGGTCTAAAAAGCCCTTAATTCAAATGGTTTGTGAGAAGTTTCAGTATTTAAATAAAGTCTACGAGTCCTCAGCTTCTACATTCGCTATGAATGATCAACTGAAAGGTTTGAAGTGTAAATGGAGGAGTGCTTAGCAAATGATCAAGGGCTAGGTTTATTGGCTCAGTTGAGTTGCAGACAAAAATGTGTGAATGCAGGCTGAGCGTGTTGCTACCAGAAAAAGATCATATGTAAATTTCCTTCTGCTTTGAAAACAAACCTTTTGAAAGTGCTTCTTTGTTCATAATTTTTTATGATTGCGGCATGATTGAAGGAAGTTTTGCGCGGACTAAAATGTCCTTGTCATGAGTGATTTTTCCTTCTTGTAAGATACAATCGGTGGCTGGTTAAAGATATGTGCAAGTCTAGGCTGCCGTTGAATGATATGCCAGTGTTTCATGGGAATCTTTTTAAGATTCAGTGTTGCCGCATTATAAGTGGTAACAAACGGTAAAATTTCTTTCGCCTTCTTTGTTTTGTTACGAAGAGCTTCTGCTCTGTCTGAGAACTGAACTTCAGTCAAGATTTTATGAACGAGCGTCATGGGATAGCCTCTGTTACAGAGTCTTTGCTCAAAATCTCGTTTGCATTTATTAAAATTCTCTTTGACTGAGTTGGTTCTTAAAAGACATAATGCTTCTCCTTTGATAAAACCCTTTTTAGTATTGAACGGGTGGCAGGATGAGAAGTGTGTATACTGAAAAGTTTCAGTGGCCTTGAAGTGGGTTTGTGAATTGAGAATTTTGAGAGTTGAAAGGCGAGGTCCTTTGAATACCACTGTGTCGAGAAAAACAGCGTGTTCGGATGACAAATGTAATAGTTTTTCCGAGAACCGTGTGGCGGATTCACGGTCACAGCTGCAATAAATGACACCAAAAAGCTGTGTATAAATTAAAGAAACATGTACAAAGAACAGGAGTATAATTTATTTTGACGTGATCCATTACTGTACAATTTTTAAACCACAACAGGAACGATGATATTTTATGTGGCTGTTTCAGTTTCAGTTTCAGTTTCTGTGCCATACGTGAATGGAAAACAGTTTTTGTAAGTTTATCACAGTCCAAAGTTAGTAACAAAATATCTTGCGGGCCAGCTACCTAGAAATTCAAAAGTAAGATTTACATGTAACGATAAATATTTTGCATGTCAGCCTGTTTTTACAATTTGAACAGTCCGCTTGAACTTTCTAAGCTGCTGTCAAAAACCTCTTGCAGCGGTGATACCATGCTGTTCTTGTAACCTTCGATGATCATTGGTAATTTCCAGTCTTCATTTTCATTAACTGGGATCTTGTTTCACAGTGCCTTCCTCAAGGTTAACAGATCACGATCCAGAACAATTCGATCGGTACCAGTATATTTCATAGCATTCTGTTTTTTAAGCCTGGGTCTCATGACCACAAAGAAGCTATTGGCTGCCTTTTCACGAGCTGTTTTGAAGCTTAGGACGTCATTCTTTGACTTCTGTTGCCGTTTCTCCAGATCTCTTACAAGACCTTGTAGTTCTGCCCTCTCACTTTTAAATTCAGGGTGTTTGCTTTGGAGGTTACAGCTACTAATTCCTGTGCAGGGTGGGTTTCTGCAGTTTCCTTTTGTGTGCCCTGGGAGATGGCAATTGGAACACGATTTTCCTCATTTGGGTGCCTTTTCCTCATATTCAATTCCTTTATGCTTCAACCTTGTAAGCTCATTCTTGGCGCTTATGATTCTTGTTTGGAGGAACTCCATGTCTCCAGTGAGGTCCTCTTCTTTTCTGTTTAAGAAGCCGGTCAGCAGAGTGGCTTGCAGTAAATATTCCACTGCTGGTTTGTTGGTGGTATGGTTCGCAACAGGTGTTTCAACTGAAATTGTTGAAGAATTCTCTGCCTGCGTTGTCGTGTTCTTTGGTAGTCATTCTATCTCTTTCAAGAGTATTTTCTTCTGTGCGTATGAAAGTTTACAAGGAAAGGAGAAAAACACATCTAAATCAGAAGCTTCAACATACTTCGTTGAATCAATTGTTGTAAAACCTCAGGCTTCGAAATCGTCAGCAAACTGCTGGAGGTTTAGCCCACTAGAAATAGAGCCAAGCCAGCGAGAAACTTCGTTTTCTTCCATACCGTGCTCAAAGGACAGAAAACTCTCTGTGGACGTTTCTGAAAGCGGGGAAATAACTTGTACAAATAGTACAAATGGCGGGAAAACTGACCTGTGAAGCCTCAACTGTCAAACTCATAGCCAATCAAAGAATACTGAGCATTCTGACTGTGAGGGATTTGTTTGATAATGCAAGAAGATTTTAGACATCGGGATGGAGAAGACCGTCCATATGGCTAAGATCTCAGTGGAAAATGCAGTGGTAAAAGGTAACCATGTTTATTGGTCAGAAGTAAACGTTGGAGACATTTACAATTGTTTTCCGGAGGCTAGCAATGCACATGATCCTCATGCAGTATCAGTGATTACTATGCAGTGTGAAAGTGAAGAATGATCATCGCAGTTAATTTTCCAATTTAAGCAACTGGAAAGAAGAAGCCTGAAAAAAATCAGGGCTTCAACGGCATTCGAACCCGTGACCTCCGCGATACCGGTGCGATGTTCGAATCCCGTTGAAGCCCTGATTTTTTTCAGGCTTCTTCTTTCCAGTTGCTTAAATTGGAAAATTAACCGCGATGATCATTCTTCACTTTCATCTATAACCGCAGTTCATATATGAAATACTTCATATAAACTTTACATCACTATGCAGTGTCGAAGCATAGTCGGACATCTCCTTGCTGGATTTGCTGATTACATTTACAGCCTTTTCGAGGATTTGAAAGAAAACTTTACTGTTCTTTGCTATGTTTATAATGCAACAGTGCTATTCACTCTTCATGTGTAAGTTACCACTTCATGCATTCTTGAAACATCGAACGTCACAAAATATGTAAATTGATATCAGTATAACTAGTATAAAGTTCGTTGTGGAACTGACACGACTGATTCACCTTTAATTTTTTCCGTTTTTTTATAAAGCATTAAGAAAACCACAAATTTTAGAAAATATCATTACACAGAAGTATTCAGTTCTTGTGTTGTTTATTCTATAGCGAGATTACTTGGATTCCCGAGCCAAGTCGAGCACCATGGCTGTTTATGTGGCATAGAGGTGGAGGAATTATCATACCATGCTGATATATTGTTTTCTTTGAAAAGCAACATATTCCAGGCGAACGCTTTTGGCTACAGCAATCTATAGAATTTATCCAAGAATTTATCTTGAGCAAGGTTCCATTGCTCAAGATTATGCAGATGATTGCCGATAAATTCTTCTACAGTATGAGAGCTGGCCAGTTAAACGCTGTAAAGGACAGTATCAACATAGAAAACAAACACCGTCATTTGTTTAAGTATGTTGCTTTTAATTAATATTCAGTACAGCACTTTGGGTTCTTCATTATGTTATAACTTATCACTACACCATACAATCAAGATTTTCTCTTTTAGAAAATTAGCCAAGTCTGTCAAAGCTTTAAGTCATAGAGAATACTCGCAATTATTTTGCCACCGACTCAAAGAAATAAAAAACCTTGATCACAGGCATAGTATGTGATCTGTGTGACTAGCACATGAAATGAGAGAAAGCCAAAACTATTTGTCAGTTCCTCGTTAAATAAAAGTCAGAACATGAGGTTTTCATGATTACAAATAGCCACAGTGTCGAAAGTAAGCTGCAGAGGTTTTGGCAGAAATTTCGGAGCGGGCATCAAAAATAGCAATTTCACTCTCATGTTGAGCCAGAAGCTGATTGCGCCGCAAGAAACATTTGACTTGATGGAAACAATTAGTTCGCATGTATTTAGGTGTGGAGAATACGGGGGTTTGAAAAAGGGGATGAATTCCATACTTGTTTAGCATGGTGGTTAACAAGGGCTCAACAAAGTGTCTGTGATGAAATCCGCAGTTGTCCATCACCACTATATCTCCTCTTTCCAGAACTTGTGTTCCATCTCCTCTTACGAGCTCAACGGCCTCTTCAAAAACAGAAGTAATCCATTACCATTTGAGAGACCTTCCAGGATATTCACGTGATCCACACCTCTCATAGAATGTAGTAAGTTCACTGTAAAATTTGCATTGGATGCATATTTCTGACATTCAAACGTTGGTGTTCCTATATAGCTATTTCCAAACGTACGATTGCTGGTCATTTTTCTAACACTGCACTCGTCAAAAAAGTGAAGCGTTGCCGGATTAAGGTCACTTACTTGTTCAAGGTAAGCATCAACTAGAGCGATATTTCGTGCTGTAGTTGATTCCAGCGGGATTACTTGGACCTTCTTACATGACATACAGGATCATTTTTGATGCATTTGGAGATTGCCGCTTTACTTGGAACATTGCCTGGCACAACCACTCTATCTAGAATCATTCGTTCTTGAAGTTCGGACAAATTTACACTAGGTTTTAGCAATTTTTCCATCTCAATAAATTCGATAACATCGGGAGTTACCTTTATCCATGGATGGACTGCTCTGGGTATAGGAATCGAAGAGTTTGTGCAGTCATAATCACAAAGAACATTACAATGGCGACTGGTTCTGGTTTGTTCTGAAATTTGTCATTGCGATAAATTGATGTGGTTCAAGTCAAGGACTCTTTCCCGGAACAACAATGGCAACCTTCTGCCCTTAATGTACAATCCACCACGTCTCTTCACCGCAAGGTTAACAACTGGCAGCATAATAAGTTCTTTATCTTACAGTCAACCAATTTCATACAAGCACTTCTCAAAAGCGAAGGTTCTGCTGCAGGCTATTCAAATTCACCGCTTTTTAACGAACCACTTTCAAAAGACATTTGAAGGGCTTTTTTTTAAGACACGAAAATATTCAAACCCTGCACCAGGCACTCTGACAATATATATTTGCGAGTGGCACTGTTACACAGCTTTTGTTTTCTAAATCAACCAACAAACTAAAACAAACTGACTGCAGCACATAATTCTTCCTAAAGCCACAAGCACATGGAAGTACTACCGGTTTGAGCTTGACATTTAACCGACACCGTAGTCGCGTAACCATCACCGGTCAACGGACAAGTTAAGATTTCATTGTTTTGTAGTGGACATCTAATTGGCTGGATTTGCAAATGTTGTAATCTGTTGTTTCAGTTCTGCCCTCTGACTGGTTTTCATTGTCTGATTGGCCCCGGTTTCAGTAAACACACTGTAAATTTGACGTTTTTGGGTCAGTGCAGAGAGGAATTGAAGATCTGATTTTGCTGATTATAGAGTCCTTGTTTCATCAAACTATGAGCAGATACAGAACTAGATGAACCAACTGGTGGATAAAGCAGGAAGAGTGGGACAGAATCTGAAGGCAGTAAGTGATATGAGAATGAATGCACGAAGAGAGGAAAAAGTGAAGATTGGAAATGAGGAAGGGATAATGTAGAAGAGATTGTCTATCACATCTATGAATAAGGATGGTGCAGTCACAGAAGGCATAAAGAAATTTCTAAACAAGGCAATTTTTAGAGCCTTCAATTGTATTAAATCAGTGCAGCTGTGTTAAATTATTTCAACTTTTCCTGACTTTTCTTATTTTTTCCGGACTCAAAATAAAATTTCCTGACTTTTCCCTGAACTTGAACAAGTTTTTTCCCTGACTCTTTCCTGACCTGTGACAACCCTGAAGAAGATTATAGAACAACAATGTTTACCAAAACATTACACAATGGCTTGCTAGTCCTGGTAAAATGTAAATGTTATTTACCGTGGTCATGTACTTAGCTACATGTATACAAGCTCTAAGCTTAGCTAGTTTACAGGCATGCCACTGAAACAAAGGAAACAAATATTTCAAATGAATGTAACATGGTTAAAAATCCCAACTGACAGGAGGCAGACCAGTTGGCTATTTACAAAGTATGACTGAGGATTTGAACTCGGGACTACCGTGAAACAAATCCTGCTCGTGGCAGGGTGGAGGTCTTGAACCCGGGACCTCCGGATTACAACACCCACTATGAAAGCAAAACCCATTAAAATCTTGTGAATATTTCAATGGGAAAATCACAACGTTTTCATGCTGTTTTAATAGGTTTTTAATGGTTTAATTCATGGGGTTTCCATGGGGAAAATCCCATGAAAAAAACATTAAAAATCCCATGGAAATCCCCTTAAAAATTCCCAATTAATGGTCCATAAAATTGCCATCCCGAAATCAAATACATTAGAATCCATGAAAATGCCATTAAATTTTATGGGGTCATGAAATGTCATTTAATGGGATTTTCACGTTTTTGGAAAACACATCATGAAAATTATCACTAGATTTCCATGGTGTGAATTTCATGGAATTTTAATGGCATGTAAAATTCATGGCCCATGTACAATTTTTCACTAGTTTAATTACCTTTTCATGGTATTTTTATGGTCCACAAAATTTGACTCCCTGTTATTTCATGGGATAAATGATTACTGCTGCAACCCATGAAAATCCCATTAATAGTCCATTTACCCAAAGCAACTAAACAACCTTTATTCTGGCCATTTTAATATCTTTACAATCCAAGTGATCTCATATTACTGAGACTGATATTGATCCAGATCAGCCCAAATTAAAAATAATTATAAAAAGCAATAAAATAGAGCACATGAGAGCTACATAATATTAGCCACTGAACAGTGAGTTTTCCAAAATTGCAAATGTGGCACATACAACCAAGTAGCAATATTACCTGTAATACACAAAAAGCTGGCTCAAAAGCCCAGAATTAAAAACAGACGTATGAAATAAAGAGACTACACCAAAGTACAACAACTTGCCGACATTAACCTTCTATTCCGCTTATAAAAATATATATTAATATACGATTTTCATTCCGTATCCATAATTTAATAATAACATTTAATAATTAAAAACAATTATTCCATTCATGCTTGTTGGATATGACATTGGTTATAGACAACTCATATCCAACGTATGCTCATGGAATAATTGTTAAGTATACATATGGACCTCAAACTCAGTTAGTAAGGGGAAATACACCTAAAGTAAATGTGTTACATGTATTGACTTACCTGCTGATGGAACAGAATATGAGACTACCATTAGGAAAATTACAAGACAGTAGCTGACGCATCTCAACATTTTCCTATGACGAATCATCCAGAACAAACGTCAAACCACAATACAACAAAAGTCCATTTTGCACATGAGTAACCACAATTGAAAATACACCAGATTATGTTGCTAGCATCAGAATGACATTATTACTGCCTTTTAAACAATTTTCATATTTAGTTTAACAAAATGTAAACTCTTCTGATATCGGAATTAAATTAAACCCTTTGCCTTGAAATTCTCCTGTTCAGAGGCTTCCTAAGGGAAAAGGCAATGGGTGAGGGATGACAGGAACAGAGAGAATGCGAGGAACATACATGTGTTGGTGTTTGTATCAGGCTTTGTCAGTAGGCAGCTCTGCCCAATACAGAATATATTTTCTTTCAACCAGGTGCCAATACACGTATAATGCAGTATTAACTACTTGTTAACTGAGAGTGAGGTCTTCAAAGGAAAATCTCAAACTGAGACCCTGCCCTACTGAACGAGCATTAGCGAGGTCACTATGGCAAGGCCGAGGTTTGAGATTTTCCCATAAAGATCAAATGTTCGAGGTTAAAGTGCCACTTGCCCCCCCCCCCCCCTTCCCAAATGTTTTCCTTTAATAAAATCTACTAGTTTCCCTGATTATTCATCCATGTCCAATACACCCAAACTGTGTCAATTCGTCTGAGGTACTTGACAATTTGACTCGATTCACACGACCCACACAACCAGAAGTCAAGCCCAGTGAAATAATGATACATGAACCTTCCTCGTTCTTAAAATGTGACAACAAACTTCAGTCGATTCGCCTGAGGCACTTGATGACTCGACTCAGTTCACATGGGTTGATACGCACCACGTGACACTAAGACCCATGAGAAAATGATAACATGAGCCTTACTCGTTCTTAAAACGTGACAACACACTGAGAGTCGATTCGCCTGAGGTGCTTCACGATTCAAGATGATTTGTCATGAATTGTCTCCGGCAGAGTCGAATCATCTGAACGGAAGTCGTTTCAGGGTAGGCAATAACTGGGGTGTCAAATTGTTAATGATTTGACTCTGATTCGCACGATTCATCTCCTGCAAAGTCGAATCATCTGAACGGAACTCTTTTTGCGGTAGGCAATAACAGGGGTGTCAAATTGTTAACGATTCGACTCGATTTGCACAATTTGTCACGAATTGTCTTCTGCAAAGTTGAATCGTCTGAACAGAAGTTGACTCGCGGTAGGCAATAACAGGGGTGTTGTTAACGATTCTACTCGATTCGCACGATTCATCGTGTATCATCTCCTGCAAAGTCAAATTGCCTGAACGGAAGTTGACTCACAGTAGGCAATAACAGGGGCGTTGTTAATGATTCTACTCGATTCGCACGATTCGTGGGGAATTGTCCTCTGCAAAATCGAATCATTTGAACAGAAGTTGACTCGCAGTAGGCAATAACAGGGGTGTTGTTAACGATTCTACTCGATTAGCACGATTCGTCGCGAATCGTCTCCTGCAAAGTCAAATCGTCAAATCGTATTTTCATGTTGTTCGTGTATACTAAAATATGTAGCAGCTTAGTAAACCCACTCATAATTATTGAACCTGGCATATCTAATGGAATGTTCAGTAATCGAACAATTGGTGTTCCATTGGGTTCGGTGATTGAACATAATCGAACTCACACTAAAGTTTGGTCAATCAACAGTGGCTTGCATTGTGTCAAGTTAGGTATTCTTTGAATTTCTGACGCAAGTACTCAATATCTTACCCCAGAAAGGATATGCATTGAATAGATTTTCGCACCAAGATTTTTTTATATATAGAAGGGTCATAGAAGCTAAGTATATAAATAACTCAGTTAACAAAGGTGTCCGCTTAATACAGGTTTAACAGTACTCTACTGCCGAAAAAGAAGTTATTGAAACTCACCAAATTGATGAGCTGTTGAACTTTCGAATGATTCCAGCCGTGATTAAAAGTTTTAGAAGATCAACAGACAAGAAAATTAATTGAAGACAATTTGAACAACCAGTTTTGCTATTGTTTATATGGTAGTGTAAATAAATACACATAAACACAGACATGACCAAATGATATGAACAAATAGTTGATAAATAGGAGAAAAGACATAACACAAGGCTGGGAGTTCCCAAGAGAAAAGAAAAAGAAAAGAAAAAAAAAGTCATTACAACATGGGGTATTCGAATTTGGTCACCCACCCAAGTCGGAATCCCGCCGAACAGGACTTAACTTTGTTGAGGGGATGAGCCTTTATAAGATACGAGGACGAGAAGGCCAGGAAGGGAACAGCAGTGGACATGGGCAACTTTCACAGGTCCCTTTGTGTCGCTGAATACAAAAATGCTTAAAATAGAATAGAATAGAAAGCCTTTATTTCAATACGAGAAGTTTTTGAGCTAAAAGCTTGTGGGGTCGTGTATAAAATAACAGAAAGACCTAATAACAATGTAATGATAAGTAAAAATTACAAACTACATCATAAGAACCTGATCTATATTTACAATATTTACACATCAGAAAACGTTCAAATATAAATAAAATTATCATCACGATATTGCACAGTTGAGGCGGACCCTACATTGAATTTAAAATCTTTAAAATAATGTTTTGTTTTTAATCATTGTTTCAGTTCCCTCTGATTTAGCTGTGAAACTCCATGTTCATTAAAACTAACAGTGTTCCATAAGATAGAACCTCTATACATAAGCGAGTCCTTCATATATCTAGTAATAAATCTGGATATGAGTAAGCAGTCTTTTCCCAGTAAATAATAACCATTGCAGCGTTTGGTCTAAATGTCCTTGGATAACAATTCTGGGAGGCCATCGGTATGTGCTGTATGAAAAAGTGCAAAAATATTCAGCTTGTAATATGAAAAGAGGGTAGGCCACCGATTGCATCCAAGCGAGTCACACGACGCCATATCCTTGGGTAAATTAAAGATAATTCTAGAGGCTCTACAGTCTAGTGGTTCTCTGGAATAAAATAGATATGAGTCACAACATGCACCCCACAAGACTAAGCCGTACTTAACAGAGGGCAAAATTACTTTAAAGTAGAAGTCCCCCAGAACCTTTGTTGGTAGGAACCTAGATCGTTTTAACAAGTCTAATTTGGTCACAAAGCTTTTCTTGATGTCCAATACATGCGGTGCCCAGGTAAGCTTATGGTCGACTGGCATTCCTAATAGGCGTGTTTTCATGACCATCTAAGGTTAGAGCCTCCTATGAACGCCGGAGCAATTGGGCCCATTGGATTTCCCGTGCTGAGCAGCTCTCGCTTCACTTTTGCCTGGATCAAGTGTTAGCTGGTTGTTGAGGCACCAGGTATGCACTTCCTTCAACACCTTATTCAACTGTGCTATACCCATGTCCACTGAGTCACCTATGCAGAATACTGTAGTATTGTCAGCAAGCATGTATAGCGATCCTGAGCAGACTGACAATGGCAAGTCGTTTGTAAATACTATAAATAGTGTTGGGCCCAGCATGGATCCCTGGGGAATGCCAATGGACACCGGAAGCATATCTGATTTGGTTCCATTTAGCACCGTGAACTGTCGCTTTTTCACTTAGATAGCTCTTTAACCAATCGAGAAGCATGCCCATGATGTCAAAATCTCTTCTTAGCTTCATCACTAATGTAGCGTGAGAGACCCTATCAAAAGCCTTTTTAAAGTCAATAAACGCCGCTGCCACAAACTTTCCTGAGTCTAATGCTTTCCTCCAGGACTCCGTCAGGTGTATCAGCAGATATTCTGTCAAATGGCCACTGCGGTATGCCCGCTGCCTGTTTGAGGCCAGATTATTATCCTTGAAGATATGCCTTACAAGGATGTCATTGACCTCTGATACCATGATCTTGCTTGAGACGTGTATTTTTGTAAAGGATGGCGATGTCCATAACTTGAGCTTCGTAAAACCTATTCACAAAAGCAGTGACATCCTCTAGACAAAAGAGATGGTAGAAATCTTATCCGAACAGTTGATGCTGAATTTATTCTCTGTTATAAGCGAAGCAAACATCTCTGTCAGTATTTAATGAAGCAACCAGAATTTCTGTATGAAAAAATTAAACGAACAATCTGATCGGCATGCTTCAGATGGCATCTTACCACAAGAGCGTTTGCGAATCCTGACTTTGGATGAACATTATTTTCATTTCTATCTGTAATTGTAACAAGCATTAGAAAAGTAAAACAAACATTGCATCAAGTTCTGGGTAGTATATAAAAACAACAACAACTAAATGGCAGTTTGAAGATGTGCATTTTATTTGGTCAATAGCTGCTTTATGGCACTCATTGTTACAACACTTAAGCGACTGTACTTACACTGATGTATTCTCAATGCATACAGGGTTTGTATTTTGTATTTAGCTTGCACACTCGTGAGAGCGACTGAAAAGTGACTGAAACACAAACAAACTGACAAGGAGTATTTCTATTCACATTTTTTTCGTATTTGAGCGTAGTATTCTACGCTACAATCACGAAAAATGTGAACCTAACCTGAAACATTTTTATCAACATAACTGAAAATAAGGTCAATTGAACATCTTTCAGGGCAAAACAAGAGCAAAATACTCATACGAGATTACAATCTTGTACTCGATCTGGATAAGGCCAAGAGAGGCGGCCTTGCAAAAACTCACCAAATTAGTGTTAAAATCGTTCACGAATTTTCTGAGAAATTAGATTTGGTTGACGTCTGGAGGGTTTTACACCCTGATACTAGTTAAGTTTCACGTGGAGACAGTGTCATCCAAGAATACAATGTGAACTTGATTTTGTTTTAGTAAGCTAAAGCACAGTTAACATTGTGACTCTCACAGATATCATCCCAGGCTATAAAACAGACCATTTAATGATTACGTTAAGCTTACATGTATCACTACATCCAAATCCACGCCGAGCAGGTTTCTGGAAATTAAAGACATCTTTTAAACTGAATTGGAGTATGTAAACCAAATTAAAACAATGGTTCAGAAAAGGTATGACGAGTATAAAAACGATGAATCAGTCAACCCTTCTCTCCCTCGGGAAATGGTAAAGCTAAAGGTGTGCGAAAAATCGTTCCACTACTCTTAAATTAAAATGAAACAGGCCAAACAATGCAACAAATATGTAGAACAAACAATTGCCACATTACAAGAGGAACTCGACAACAGAAATACTGGTGGCATGCTTTCTTCACACCTGCCGAGCAAGTGAATGAAAGTAGACTTGAGCTTAAGAAGAATATTGAATTTCGCACTTAAGGTGCAATTTTGAGATCCAAGACTACATGGTATAATGAAGGTGAGAAAAACACCAAATATTTTTTAAATTTGGAAAAACGGCACTATAAGCAAGGAACAGTTAGTCAAATTAATACAACCTTTTTTCCTGAGAATGAAGATAAAAGCGCTAACCATGAACATGTGCTAACTGCAGGTGAAGGAGCGTTTACCGAAAAAGAATGCCTAGAGAAACTAAAAGATGTGGGAACAAGAAAGACCCCTGGGACTGATGGTTTGCCAGCTGAATTTTACTTTGATATATGTGCTATCCCTGTTAGAGTACTGAATTACGCCTATGAAACTGGACAACGCTCAGTAACTCAGAGAAGAGGAATTATCAAACTCATCCCTAAGAAAGATGCAGAACCATTAATTGTTAATCAAAAACTGAAGACCTCTAACCCCCCTGAACTGCGACTACAAAATAGCGGCAAAGTCAATTTCCAATCGCTTGAAACTATCTCTTCCTAATCGCGTCAATTATGACCAGACAGGTTGTATAAAAGGTAGATCTATTGGAGAAAACATTCGCCTTATCGATAGTGTCATTTGCTATGCCAAAGAGCAAAATATTCCAGGATTACCGGTACTCTTGTTTTTGGATTTGAAAAAGCTTTTGATATGATAGAATAGTCTTTCATCAGAAAAACCTCTCAACATTTTGGTTTCGGTAGTAGCATCTTAAAGTGGCTTCATCTTTTTTATTGCTGCCCAGAAAGCTGTGTTTTGAACAACAGTTGGGCAAGTGATTTCTTTGAAATTCAAAGAGGTGTAAGACGAGGTTGTCCTCTCTCATCTTACTTGTTTGTTTTGTCAGTTGAAGTGTTAGCCAAGGCAATTCGGGAAAGCAACAGTTATATTAAAGAGAAATTAAATTACGTCAGTGTGCAGACGATACAACACTCATACTTGAAGGTACAAAGGAATCCCTAAGGGCCCCTCTTAAAACACTAGATGATTTTTATGAGGTACATGTCTGGTTTAAAACTTAATGTTAAAAAAACAGAAGCCTTTGGATTGGAGTTAATAGTGGGAACGATGGAATATCAACTCCGGGAAGATTTGTTAAATGGCCTAAACACAAAGTTAAAGCTTTAGGCATCTAGTTCTAAATTGATCCAGAAGCAACAGCAACCTTAAATTATAATGAAAAACTGGATAAGATTCGAAACGTTTTAAGCTGCTGGAAATACCACAGACTAATACCCTAATTGGAAAATTTTCAGTCCTAATGAGCCTTGTACATGTAGCTTCCCAACTCGTGTGTATGTACTCTCTCCTTTACATAAAAAATGTGAAAGCTATCAATGAAGTAAATAAGCTATCCTATTCATTCCTCTGGAATGGAAAAAGAGATAAAATTAAGCGAGATATAATTATTAATGATTACTCACATGGGGGTCTCAAAATGATAGCTGTACAGTTTTTTAGCAAGTCCCTGAAAGCTACATGGATGAAAAAATGTTTAGATGAAGAAAATTAGGGGAAATTAAAATATTTTTTTAATCTTGAGCTAGACAGACATAGAGGCTCAATTAAGTACTCACAAGTTACCTAAACAAGAAAGACACTGTAGAGAATCTGACAAGATTAAAAACTGCTTTATAAAGGAGACTCTGTTAATCTGGGCAGAAGTCAATTTTGATAAACACATAATGTCCCAAAAACAATTTCTTGAACAAATTTTATGGAACAACTCACTCATAAGAATCGATAACTGCCCTATCGTCTATCAAGAATGGTTTGACAAGGGCATCACGAAAGTGAAACAAAGATGCCTCTGACAATTTTTATCATTAGCTGCAATGCAATGCAAATACGGCTTTAATAATTTTGCCCTCTAAAGTATTACGGACTGCTGTCTGCTCTGAAATCTCTTTGGAATACATGTGAAAACAACTGTATCAACAATTGTGACTATGAAAGCATTGTGTTATATTAACAAAATGCCAAAGTGCGAATAAACAGGTTAACACTAAAATTAATTTCCACAAAATGCATGCACCGAACTCATAATCAGCAGAAATGGCTAAAAGACTGTCACCAGAATGATGTTGATTCAATTAACTGGCAATATGCCCACCAGCTAACCTCTAAATACAAATAAAGTACGAGAATTCTTGAATTCCAGTACAAATTCTTGCATAGAGGAATAGCAACAAATGACTTCCTTACAAAAATTGGAGTACATGTAAGAGGTAACCCAAACTGCTCCTTTTGTAATGAAGAACAGGAGAAACTACTTCATCTCTTTTGGTCTTGTCCTAAAAAGTGGTCTCTTTCTGGCATGAGTTAACCGTAAGGCTAACTTTGCCCCGCATTACTCCTGAACATTACACAATAGATTCACTTGTCGCTCTTGGTCTAAAGCTGGATTCTTCCAAGAACCACCAGCACATCAATTTTTCCTGCCTCCTAGCCAGTAATTATATCTGGATAAGCAAAAGAAAAGAAACCGCACCAAAGGTACAAGGTTTTCTACAACATTTGAAATCAATTCACAATATGGAGGCCAATGCAGAATGCATTCTTCGCAAAAAGAGGGAATTTTTGAGCACACTACTCTAGTACGCCTTGTTTTTCAGCTATATATAGTGTGTCTTGATCCACTGTACGTTTTGTCTGTATTTGACTTTGGGTACATTTGCTCAGCAATCACTGCCTTTTAAGAAATAAAAACACAAAATGCTTTGTATATATAGCTAGTGCATTAAAATTATAGTGGTTTTTCCTTTTTGCAAGTACTGTTTTCTTTCGTATGCTTTTAGAATCGCTTTTTTGCTTTACTTATTGATCTTTATCAAAATGTATACTGCAATTGTAAGTAATTAATAATAGGTTATGTACAGTTTTGTAGGTTATTGCAATAGACTAATTTGTAATGCTGTATTTATAAGTAATAGTAAAAAATAATAAATAAATAGTAAGAACTGATAGTAGTGTAAGTTATTGCATTGTTTTATAGCATAAGCATATCCTTGTAATGTAAGATTCACATGATAAATAACGTAAGTAGTTAAGATTAAAATGTTGTATTGTATTGTACCGTAAGTAGAGTAAGTATTAAGTGTCCTATTGTAAGTATAGTAAGTTCAATGTATTTCTAAGTAATTATGTGTTTTAAAGTTAAAAATAAAAAAAAACATTTGTTAATCTATACAAAAAAAATAATAATTTTCCAACAGTTACATTTAGGCATCTTCAACACATAGAAGGAACTGATTTTCTAAGTCCCACGCAAATCTGCTTCCAGTATCATGAACTGACAGCAAGGGAGACAATTAATGTCGATTCAATAGAATCTAGTTGAATCGACAACATTTTCAACCCACCCTGCATAGCCCCGATGTGCTACATTTTCTAAGACTCGCACAAATCGACTTCCGGTGTGACGAATCAACAGCAAGGGAGACAATTCGTGCCGATTCGATCAAATCAAGTCGAATCAACAACATTTTCAACCCACCCTCAAAGCCCTGATGTGCTATATTTTCTAACAATCGCGCAAATCGTCTTCCGGTATAACGAATCGACAGCAAGGGAGACGATTCATGTCGATTCAATCAAATCGAGTCGAATCGACAACATTTTCAACCCACTCTGCATAGCCCCGATGAGCTACATTTTCTAATACTTGCACAAATCGACTTCTGGTGTGACGAATCGACAGCAAGGGAGATGATTCGTATCAATTCGATCAAATCGAGTCATATCAACAACATTTCCAACCCACCCTCAAAGCCCAGATGTGCTATATTTTCTAACACTCACGCAAATCGACTTCCGGTATGACAAATCGACAGCGAAGGAGACGATTCGCGTTGATTCGATCGAATCAAGTCAAATCAACAACATTTTCATGCAAATCGACTTTCGGTATGACCAATCGACAGCAAGGGCAACGATTCGTGTCGACTTGATCAAATCGAGTTCAATCGCCAACATTTTCAACGCACCCTGCATAGCCCAGATGCACTATATTTTCCAAGTCTCATGCAAATCGACTTTCGGTATGACCACTCGACAGCAAGGGCGACAATTCATGTCGACTCGATCGCATCGAGTCGAATCGACTACATTTTCAACCCACCCTGCATAGCCCAGTTGTGCTATATTTTTTGTCTCATGCAAATCAACTTCTGGTACGACAAATCGACAGCAAGGACGACGATTCGTGTCGACTCGATCACACTGAGTCGAATCGACAACATTTTCAACTCATCCTCAAAGCCCAGTTGCGCTATATTTTCAAAGTCTCACACAAATCGACTTCCGGTATGACAAATTGACAGCAAAGGAGATGATTTGTGTCAATTTGAACGAATTGAGTCAAATTGACGACATTTTCAACCCACTCTCAAGCCTAGTTTCGCTATATTTTCTAAGTCTTGCAAAAATCGACTTCCAGTATGACGAATCGACAGTACAGGAGACAATTCGCGTCGACTTGATCAAATCGAGTCAACGATAAGATCAAATCAAGTTGAATCAACAACATTTTCAAGCCACCCTCAAAGCCCAGTTGCACTATATTTTGTTAAGTTTCGCACAAATCGACTTCCAGTATGACAAATCAACAGCAAAGGAGATGATTTGTGTCAATTTGATCGAGTTGAGTCGAATTGACAACATCTTCAGCCCACCCTGCATAGCCCACATGCCCTATATTTTATAAGTCTGACGCTAATTGACTTCCGAAATGACGAATCAACATCAAGGGAGACGATTCGTGTCAATTCCATTCCTCTTGAATCGACTTCTGGTAAGTCAAATCATCAATACCAGAGAGGAATCGACTCTAGTTGGGCGTATTGGACAACCCTCTGATTAGTTCAGTGAAAAAATTATCTTGATTGACAAAATCCCTGCGTTTCTACAGGCATTTGAACATGTAATTTCTATGCGCACGACCACGCTAAGTGGGATCTGGGTCAGGCTACTAGTGATGTCACTTCAGGAACTGGTCTTAAGCACTCAAGAGACTTTTGACTGAGCTTTGAGGGCTGACAAAACATTTTTGGGTTGTTTGTGATTCACATTTTATCAAAACTGGACAAGTTTTTTTAAGCGAAAGAACTGTATCATCTAGCATTACAATTCAGATTCTAGCCATGATCTGGATGGCTGCAATGTACATATATATATTTTTCCATTTCGAAGTGCAGGTTGCCAGTCAACATCGCCGCATTATAATTTAGGCCAGGATCAGGATCTACAATTTGCCGGTCCATTTGACTTAAAGGGTACAAATAATAGCTGAAAACGGCTAACTTAGAACTCTTAAAAGAGTTATAAAGATGTTGATGAACACAAAGACTTCACTTGGTAATTTGACTTTACGGAACATGCAGATTTCAGACTGTCAAAACATTTTTAGATTCAAACATTAATTTCCCGCAAAATACAAATTAAAATGCTATGCAGTCATAGTCTACTCCTGCCTACTTCTCCAGATCAATGATTGAAAATAATTTTAACATAAGAGATAAGCCAAGATGTTGGCAAACAATATCCAAAATTGAGGTAACTTTTTGCTTTGTTATTGTCAACCGAACATAGTATATAAATAGTCAATTACTGTGTATGAACACAAGCTACACAAATTTGCATATTTCATACTAGTAAATCATGGAAAATCCTGCGACAAGATCTTGGAAAGAGGTTCAGCATAGTATCACTTAAATGAATACATTTCTACTTCACTGTTATTTTGAGTGAAATGTCCCTTTTATGTACACTAATAACCTGGGAGTTCTCGACTTATTAGTTTGTATTTCGGTTGACTGACAAGCACATTCTTCTTTCAGCATGACAATCTCTGTTGGTAGCTATAGAGTCAAATCTTAATGGTTTGTTTCACTTTCCTGATATATTGAGGAATATATTCCTCATATAAATGCTTGATCAATTCTAAGTTTGTAATTTAGATATATTTTGTTCCACAAAGATGAAACTCAAAGGAACAAAACAATTCTCTTTTCGGAAAGGCCATTGAGAAACACGGCTGGATTAGGACCTCTGGCATGTGTGTGTTTTTATTAAAATCCACAAATACATCGCTAGTTCACCAGTTCGAAGCCCTAAACAATCTTAATCGCCTTATAGTAGGACATAGGTTTCATTTAATATGCGTTTAGAAAAGTCTCTATTTGAAGCACAAACAAATCAAAGTGGCTATGAGCCACTCAACTTGGAAAATGGATCATCTGTAAACAGTGACAATTTGAACCCACTGACTTGAGGTTTTAATCTGGAGGTTAAGTTAAAGTTTAAGCCCACTGGCAAAACGCAACGGTAAGAGAATACACGAGAAGATGTAACACTGTTGAAAACAATCATGAAGTTATTGATGATCCTCATCCAAGAGAATTATATGGTTTCTTGTCAACTCAGCAAAGCAAGTATAATTGGATTCTCATTTTCATCCCATTTTTTTTTTTTCATTCTATATTTTCCCTCAGGCAATTTCATTGATTTTTTTCTTTCTTTGTTACCTTTTGAAAGATCTTTATAATAATAATAATAATAATAATAATAATAATAATAACAATAATAATAACAATAACAATAACAATACCAATACCAATACCAATAACAATAACAATAACAATAACAATAACAATAACAATAACAATAACAATAACAAAACCAATACCAATACCAATACCAATACCAATACCAATACCAATAACAATAACAATAAAAATAGTAATAGTAATAATAATCGAAATTATCCAACGTTAGGTAATGAAATTGAACACATGAATGACTTTAAAAAAATGATCTTTGTTACTTTTGTTATTTGGTAAAATAAACTTAATTGGAAAGAAAACTGAGGCTAAAAGGAAAATGTTAGAAATGTAAGCTTATATTTATGCACGATGCAGTCGTTCCTCTAAGTGGCTGTTCCTTCAAGAGTTGACTTCAAGATTGAGCAAAACTAAAACCTGGGCCAACTGAAATAATTCACCAGAGGCTACCAATATTTGACAAAACTTCCTTTATTAAAGCTCAGTAAAAGTATTGTCTTTAACATTTTTGGAACAGAAGAGTTTGATATGTAAAGATTCACATAAAACATAAATTTGGTAAAACTCTCATGTACAAGTCTTGCTCACCGCAAGCACTTAAATGGCTTTCGATGCAAGACAAGTTTTACAATGAAAGCTAGTGCTGAATTTTATTGTCGCCAAATCGCTGAAAAATTCTCTCTAAAATTCCCGCTATGCATTACAATACAATGCAATGCAATGCAATACAGTACAAGTTATTACGCTTATGCTTAGCTATTCAGGTATGACATTACATAACCTTGCATAACTAACCTCGAATGGTTGATACAGACCAGTTTGTTCTTTTTAGGAGGGCCATCCCTGAGTGCCGAGTGCCTTTATTCAACCAGCTGATTCAACTCCTGCTCGCTTAAAATTAGCAAATTTCTTAGGTCAAGGCCTGGTAAAAAACTTGAGCTTGAAATTTGGTAGCTCACAGGAATAATCTTTCTCATCTCCGCAAGAATTATTAGATTTATCCATATTTTAGGAGACGAAGAATAGGAATTATGTTTTAAAAAGTGTCAACATCGAAAAAAAAAATTGCCAAGAAAAAGTACAAAGAAACAAACTCAAATCAGCGTGGCACCCATGGGCAAATGGATCAAGTGTATCAGCCAATCAGATTGCATGCTTCGCTAAGGCTATGTTATAATGCATAATCCAGTGATACAGGTATTAGATGAAAAGAAAATGCCAAGTGAAAATAACCACTGGTTAGAAGGGAATGCTGGCAACAATTTTTCAATTAATGTCACACGCTACTGGCAGCATGTAAATTTAGCCATTGGCACATAAGTATAAATGAAGCGATAAGAACATACATGTTTTAGATGTAGATTTATCTTATCTCTGCCTATGTAATCTGCATATATCAGAAAGGATGCTGACTTCTTCAAAGATGACAGTGACAAGCAATTTACATACCTTTCTGAAAGAAGAAATTTGAATTTCTCTGATATATGGAGCTACCCACTGAAAAAAGAATAAACATACAATATACAGCTGATCTGTAAAATTAACGAAAGATCAGTTTCATTTTAGTCAAAAAAAGAACTATAATAAAATAAAAAATAATTTATATCCCTCATCAAACTGCTCTACATGTAGCAATTACAGCTGTTCCTTCAGCAACAGAACCGACATCATTCACTTTTAACTTTTAAGCAGCCATAAAATAAAACTTTGATAAAAAGAAATTGACTCACAGCAGTCAAGGAAACCTTAAGTCAAGAAGTGAGATAGCTATGTGTAGTGTGACAAAAAATAACTAAAATTAATGATAGTGAAAATGGGCTTTTAATAAAGAGAATATTAATAAGTTTTGTTGATCACTACAAAATAAAAGAAACACACAGTACTAACTGAAGTAAATAATAAAAATAATATTATTATCCAGATTATTAAGTACATATATAAATCAAACATTTACAATTATAGCACTATCCCTGCAATTACCTGTTATTCAGAATCTTTGGCCAGCAAGAAATGTATAGGAGTGCCACAAAAAAACACTCCCCATTGTCTGACAATAAATTTCCATAACATTTGCATGTTCTACTTGCTATATTTTAGACAGCCAATAGTTAATGTTTTTGCCAAAGATAAAGTGAAAGCCTTATGCTAGCTATTCTTTTATTTCTTATTAATTATTAATAAGAACTTTCTCCTCTAATGCTATCAAGAAAAAGATCAGTTAGGTTTAAACCATCTGGAACCACAAGGTCTGACTTAATTTAAAAAATTTAAATACGCAAATTAGAAGCAACTGAAGGGCAGCAACTGATCTTGTTTTAAATAATGTTTATTTCTCTGACTGGTTTCATTATGATTAAAGCTGCAAATTATTCTCTGTTTTCCCAAAGTTTCAAATGGACGACAAGTAAGAATGCAGGTACATGGAGCTCATAAAGAAATTTAAGAAACATCTTTCTTTTGATAAAGTCATTTAAACTGTTTCGGCTGTATATAAAATTTGTCAATAATTGTCTCCTACAACCGGACAACTACGAATAGAGAGCCCTACACAAGCAGCACTGATCGACAAATTTAACACCCCCCTAAAAACCCCTAGGGATACAACAAGCACTTATGTCATTTCTATAGGTGAGTCCACCCCTCCCCCTACCACTCCCCCACCTCCTGCTCCTCCTCTGATCTATACGCTTTGTGCAACAGACACGAAGTAAGGTTCAAATGTAAACATTGTCCTGGCGGGCAAGAACAATCAAAACTTCACCGACCTGAAAAACTAATTCCTGGAGTTTTCCTGGGGAAGGGCGCGAATAACAGGCACATAAGCTTACTGTTTGGGCTCACTTTGTAAGTTCTTCAAAGTTGCTCGATTTCCATATGCTCGACTCCATTTGCACGTGTTTTCCTCGAACTGTTCGGCGGTCTGTGCGTCTGTAAGAATCTTTGAATGAAACCATCCTTCAGTGCAAAAGAAAACAGATTTTCACATCAGAAACATGGAAAATGTAAATAAAAACAAACGAGACCATTTGGATTTAATTAAACGCAAGAAGAAAACAATACATTAGCAAAGGTTGTACAGATCTGACACAAGCTTATTTTTCCTGTGTACCTTGGAAGGGCGAGGTTTGTTCCTTGTTGATGCATTGGAATTGCTCCCTCTCTGAGCTGGTTCACTTTGCCGTTTGTACAGTTGACATGTAGATCAAAAATGCACATCGCACTGCAGCCGAGAAAAGACGGGCAACAAAGGAATTGTAGTCTAGCGAATCGAGCTAGTTTGTTGCACAAGGCGCTACGCAAAATTGAGTGACGCGCAGTACGACTGGCACTACTGTTCCCACAACTCTTCCGGTTCCCCGGCGAACCGGAAGTATTGAAACTTCTCTTGTGGAAATATTTCTTGTGGTGCCTGTGAGGTCAAAGATAGCTGGATATTGGCCAAGTTCGTGTTTTTGGCTGTTCATGGACCGAAACAAAGTCGAGGTCCACAAACAAGCAAAAAATCAAAAAAACAAAAAACAACAACAACAACAAAAATACATGTATCCAGCCATCTTTGACCAAACAAGCTTGGTCAACAAAGGATAATCGGGAAAATTTTTCTTGTAGGACACAGCGCGTAATCCCCCCATCTTTGGTTCCTCTCGCCCGCTCACGGAGCTAGCCATGCTGCAACATTCTGGCCAGTCTGATGTACGCATGCAGTTAGTCTAGTTTGTTTACACCATACTTATCAATACTTCTACTTATACTGAGGGTCCTGAAACAGGGAGGGCATGTTGTAAATCCCATTTCCCAACCTCAGTCCTACGTGGGAAAAAAGATGGCGACTGGTACATTTACCCATAGTTCTTAGCGCAAGAAAACCGTAAGCACGTTCATAAAAACGTACAGAAAAGTTATAAAATCTTCAAACCTAGGCTACACAATGACCTCGTTAGTACAGGAACAAACATTGTAAAAAATTAGGCTTTCATTTGCCATATAGGCTGTGTTAGGTTCACAAGCACTGCGTGAAAGCCAAAATATTCTAGAGTATTCTAGACTCGAATATGTGATTGTGACGCAATAGAATCCTAGAGTATTCAAGCCGCACACAACACGTGACGTACACCTGGAATATTCGTGTCGAATATGGTGGAATACGCTCCGTTCATAATCGTTCGAGCATTTTCGTTAAAATATACCACACATCTGTCGTACTCCTAGAGTATGATGGCGAACCCTTTGTAAAAAGAACTTTATAAAAGAAGGTAACAGTTTGGGTGCAAAGCATTCTCCTGGAAACAAAATTTAGACTATGAATTCAAAGTATGTGCGATCTGCGCGTGTATACGTTTATCCTCGAATACGTGATCTTGACGCCAAAGCTATAGAATTCTAGAGTATTCATGGCGTGTACGACCGTGACGTGGACCTGGAAAATTCTTATCGAATATAGGCATACGGGAGGAGCACGACCGTATATTCGTTCGTTGACCAGAACAATTGTACTTTTTTGGTTCATGTTGTCGGCGCAGCGCATGTGTTTCGCTTGAGTCAAGAAATTTACACACTTTGTTGTAACTTCGAATTCCCGTCATTCGGTTTTGACCGACGTTTTCGGGATAATCACTACAAAGCGATTTCTCTTTGTGTGACCCGTCTCGTCTGAAGTGGTTAAGTGCTGCACAGCACGAAACCACAAATTGCAAAGTTAAACTGACTAGAGACACGTAAAGCTGCGCAAAGTTTGGTTAGTAAGAGGAATCAAGCTCGTTTCGGAGAAGTTTTGGTGTATTCAGCAGAGAAAGTCCCGAGACCTTCAGACAAATATCTTTCCTCTGTGGGATGAGTTTAACTCCGGAGCCCGCAGGGCAACGAAACTCCTAAATAACGGCCCAATAGCTTCCTCAGTCGACACCCTGCCACCATATCAACATTGCATTACGTTTGAACAAGAAATCACAAAACGTATTACGACGACGAAAACACTTCAATCAGATTTTTTCCTCGAGGTTACTTTTGAAACGAAATTGACGTTAAATGTGTTTCGAAGCGACTTGTAACGCAATGAGAGAAACGACATACATCAGCATTCTGAGTGTACGACCTTCAACAAGCACGGATCAGCGGTTTTCCACATTAGATACCAGGTTCTCTCGGTTCTCGCGCCATTTTTTGGCGTCCTTTTTGAAAGGTGTGAAATGTTGAAGCTTACATCGATCTCTTGGTCCTTTTTCACTGTTTAAAACCTCTACTTTGGCGGACAAAATTCAGTTTACCTTCACTTCTTCTCTGTGCACGATTTCAAGCAGTTTTTGGTGGAATACAGCTGGTGAAAACATCGATACGTACGGAGGTACGAGTCAACAACAACAGGTAAAACGTAAGCCATTGTTGTCTTCCCGGGTTGTCTTGTACGTACGAGTGAGTTAAGCTTAAGTTTCCAGGGTAAACTTCAGTTGTAAAGTTTGCTTAAGATGTATGGAATTGCCTCTGGTTGTAAATGTTTCTTTATCAAGCAGAAGCTATACATTGGAAGTTAATGTAACCTTGATTTCAAAAGGGACAGCAATGGGAATGATATTGAATTAAACCATTAAATCAAACTACTGTGTAAAATTTACTGATTGATTTATTATGATATTTTCCTTGGTACTGCAAGGTTGATTTGAGGTTTCCCAGTATGGATTTACACATAAACTTAACTAACCTTTTATGCGTATTGTATTTTAATCATAGGATGAAGTAAAATTGGTAATGCCTTACATGTGTGTATAATCCCTGACATCCTTACTTGAAGAAAAAAAAAAGGAAAACCTGTGAGGAAGAACTCTGGCTTACAAGATACATGTATGTATTTATGACTATTTAGGGGGCCATGGAGACTTTTTAAGATTTATTTTTGTAAGAGCTTATGAAAAATTATATTGGCAAGCAAATTTTAGCATTTCACCAGTCAGTCTCTATATATTTTACATATAAACAAGGTGATTTGCAGATCTGTTTTCAGAGTGCTCAGTAGTAAACTACAGCGTGATTATAACAGATGATGAACTGAGCAACTGTAGATCTGACTTGACATTTTATTACTATTTAGTTTTGTAGTACACAATTTGTGTGCAGCACTCATGAGATAACATTGCCAAATGCGAATTTACATCATTACACTGATTTGAAATACACATGCAACCGTTGGAAATATGATAGCTACAATAAGTGAATGCTTTTACGAAAAAAAAAGGAAAGTTGGAAATTATAGATAAACGCTGTTACTATTGTGTAACAACAGAAGCTTTAAAAGTTAAAATTAAGCATTTTTTCAGGAAGAATTTGTTTGCGTGTCTACACGAAGTTATCAGTTCATTCCATTTATTCAGAGAGGCTAACTCAGGTTTACAAAGGTACTTCTCCCAGAGGCATGGGTTACATCGATTTGAAGTGGGGTTATATTGGGCAGCTTGCTTTAAAATCTTTCAAGTGACTTTGAACTTTGATTTATTGTCAAAGTCACTTGGAGGCTGCCCCATATAACCCCACTTCAAATCGATGTAACCTACGTCTCTGGGAGAAGTACTTTAGTATTTATAAACCTGAGTTAGCCTCTCTGAACAAACAGAATGAACTGATTAGATAACTTCATGTAGACATGCAAACAAATTTCTCCTGAAAAATGTTAAATGTTAAATTTTAAATTTTAAATTTTACGTCTTCTTTTGTGTTTCAATAATAACAGAGTTTATTTGTAATTTCCAACTTTCCTTTGTTTTGTAAAAGCATTCCCTTATTGTAGCTATCACATTTCCGATGGTCGCTTGTGTATTCAAATCAGTGTAATGATGTAAATTCCTATTTGGCAATTTTATCTGATGAGTACTGCACACAAGTTGTGTTGTACGAAACTGAATAGTAATAAAATGTCAAGTCAAATCTACATTTGATCAGCTCGTCATCTGTTATTTTATATATACATTATATTAAGGTACATGTAAACCCAATTTCAAGACAATTTGCTATAGTAATGTCAAACTACAGTGGAACTTTGATATAATGAAGTGCCAAGGAATTGGCAAAGCATGTTCACTATAACAGGGTTCCGTTGTATCAAGGTTCTTTTCTGTATAGTCTACTATTACTGGGGCCATGAAAATCATTCGTTATGCTGAGGACCTCATCATATAGAGGTTCATTAAATCGAGGTTCCACTGTACTAACCATATTCCTTCCATAGGTAAATATTGAAAATTGAGTTTTATTACCCATTTAGGTTATTAGCCTAAGTTGAAATTTGTTTGCATGTCTACATGAAGTTATCTAAGCAGTTCATTCTGTTTGTTCAGAGTGGCTATTGGTTATTAGCCACTCATTTCAGGTTAAGAGCTGAAAATTCAGAACAATGTTGAATTTGATACTCAAATTTTGATTGGATTAATTAACGCATAAAAAGTTTACACCATATCTAGCAAAAAATTAAAGGCTTCTAGAGCTTGCCTACCTTTTTCAGTGCAAAGTGAAACATAATCAGTAACCTTGAACATTGTTGCTTGAATTGTTTTGAATGTTTTTAAGCCCACAAACTCTGGCCCTCAATCCTTTCATACTTTGTTTGCACTGTAAACTTGATTAATGTGCAACACAACTCTCTCTTCTCTCAAAGGCATATTAAGTATGTTTTTGCATGCAGTAGAAACCCAGGTGCTTACAGTGTAGCTTTCCAAATGTGATAAAACCTTTTGGTCATCAATTCTGTCGACACTTAGAGTTGATCTCAGGTCTCGGTTTGAATTTTCAGCTCTTTGTCTTGAGGTTACCGTATATATTTCAGAGTGTTTTGCACCCACACCATTTAGCATGTCTAATTAAAGCCAATAAAGCTGGCTATCAATCTACACGTACATCTACATGTATACCAAGAATTTTGAAATAAAATGAATTGTCAAATTTTTCAGGGTTTCTCTATGCGAGCATCCAAATCACTTTTTGAAAGCTAAGTCAAAGTGAATCTGCCTCAAATTTTGGACAGTAGCTAGTTTATCATCCATGTCTGTTAATTTTTATTTTGAAATATTTTTTCTCTGAGAGTGATTTTTGAATGATAACTCCACCATTCTTTAATCTTGGTTTGGAAATGTTCTGTAACTTTTTACTGCGATTGAATATGGTAACACGCAGGCAATTTTTTTAGTGTTTTGTGTCCAAAAACTGAGAAACAAATTAAATTAACAAGAAACAAAGTTCGCTTTGGCTTGTACATGTAGCTTTCAAAATGTGATAGTAATAATAATAATAATAGTTTGGACGCCAGCACTAAAATGTCTAGAAAAATTTGGCGATTCATTTTATTTGAAAGTCCTTGGTATAGTTTGATAGCCAGCTCTATAAGTTTTAATTTGATATGGGGTTTACATACAGTGTCTATAGATTAAATCGGATGCACTACATCCCTTTTGTGTGAGACACTTCTAAAGGTATATGGTAATGTTAAGAGGGTTCCAATTGTTGAACCAAATACTAATGATGATAAATATGCAAAGTAGCAATTCATTAATGCATCCTTAATTCTCTTTCGTAACATATCAGCATCTAGTTCTAAAGTTTGCATACAAAATGTAAGTGTTTTTTAGACTGCTTCTCAGATGGTTCCTTCTGCTTTTTCATAGTATAGCAGCATCTAGTTAGAAAGTTGTATGCAAAATGTTATAGAAGAGTGGTTTTCAGACTTTGCTTCTCAAATGCTTCATTTCCCCTTTCATAACACAGCAGCATCTAGTTATAGTTTGCAAAAAAAATGTTCTAGTGTTTTTTAAAGACTTTGCTTCTCAGATGGTTATGCTTTTTCATAACAAAGCAGCATCTAGATATAAAGTAAATGCATACAAAATGTTATGGTGTTTTTTTAGGTTTTGCTTCTCAGATGGTTCCTTATACTTTTTCATAACATAGGGTCTTGGCAATGTAAATTCTTCCATAGTTCGATGAAAATAAACATACACGAACAAGTAACAATATAAGTTTTATTATTTATAAATAAAGTATAAAATTTGAAATGAAATGAAGATGTCATAACGGCATTTGTTTACTTTTGTTGGGATAACGTACATATTAAATAAATAAATAAATAAATAAATAAATATTGTCTTGGTAATTTTCTTTCTTTTGGGTGGGTTTTGTTAGGAATCCAATGGAATTAAAAAGTGTGTTACACATGGCAGTTTGAACACAGTTTGGGGGATATACAAGCTTTGTTAAGGGTCCTCAGTACTTCACGTTGGCGTCAATATTCGATCACGAATACGTTTCATACTTAACATGAGTCTCGTGTTCCAGTCGAACAGGAGACGTGAATTGAAGTGTGTCGTTTAGGATACCTTAAAACCTCACGTATGCCTCAGTATTCAAACATGAACACGTTTCATACTTCGCATGAGTCTCGTGTTGCAGTCGAACACCACAGAACACTTGAAGTGTGTCGTTCAGAATACCTTAAAACCTCACGTATGCCTCAGTATTCAAACATGAACACGTTTCATACTTCGCGTGAGTCTCGTGTCCCAGTCGAACACCACAGAACACTTGAAGTGTGTCGTTTAGAATTCCTTAAAACCTCACGTATGCCTCAGTATTCAAACATGAATACTTTCATACTTCGCATGAGTCCCGTGTTCCAGTCGAACACCACAGAACACTTGAAATGTATCGTTTCGAATACCTTAAAACGTCACGTATGCCTCAGTATTCAAACATGAACACGTTTCATACTTCGCATGAGTCTCGTGTTCCAGTTGCACGCTTCGAAACACACGCGTGTTGTCTGACTGAACTACGCGGTAGCGTATATTACCTGCATAAAACCCGTTCTTGGCGACGCAAGACATCTTTGGCTGTGAAAAATGTGACATAACATTCGTATTCATAGCGTGCGATTCTCGAAAATTGGAGCATACTTGACGTATTCATTAGTATTCGAAGACGTTCACGTCAGAAGTGGCGTCGTACATCTCGTGTTCCAGTCGCAAACTCTCGAACGACTGAGAGTATTCGAAAATGTTCGAGCCATAAATGATCGTTATATCTTCGAAGAACATCTAATGCAACATTAATCTACCAAAACGTGGCCCGTATGATTTATCGAACACTTCGAGTCATTCACGAGTATTAAATTTGAATACGGAAAAACAGGCCGGATTCCTATTGAATATTCCAGGTGTATTTCGAGTCAGCCGCAATCGAATACGTCAGAACATTGCGGCATACGCGGCGTGCGCCGATCCGTATTCGAGCGAATTCGGGCCCGAATATTTGGCTTTTCGCGCAGCGGAAAGTGCACAAAAAATAATATGCCTTGGATAACAGTGAGGTGTAATTTACATACCTTTCTAGAAGACGAAATTTCAGGTCCTCCAATATGTGGTATTACCCTTTGAAAAAGAAAACAATAAATCTAAAATACACAGCTCATCTGCACAATTAATGAAAGCTCCGTTCAGTTTTAATCTTAAAACAGGCTATTGACATAAAAATTGACTCCCATCAAAATGCTCAAGACAACAATTACCAACACCTTTTCCTTCAGCAACAAAGTGCACATCATTTATTTTTACTTAAAAGCTTCCATAAAATGAAACTTAGATAAAAACAAATTGACCCACAAAAGTTAAGCTGTTAGTCAAGAGGTAACACTGTGTGGTATAACCAAAAACTAGCTAAAATTAATATAGATTTTTGCTCAATACGAATAAACAATCATGCAAAATTAACTACGGCGTACCTGTTAATTTGTTCAATATTCCTTCAGCCACCAAGGGATTCAGTCTCAAAATATATTAGTGTCGCAACTAAAACTTCCTGTCAACTGAAGATAAAACTCCTGTCAATAACATTTAGGCACACCTGCATGTTAGCTGCCGAATGTTCTTTACATTTTAAATGGCCAGTTCACATTCAGATGATCAAGCATGAGTGTTACGCTTGCAAAAATAATACAGCGCTTTCGGTGCAATTACTTGTCATTGTTCAATATTCTTTTGGCCACAGAGTGGTCAAAAGTATATTGAACAGTCTCAAAGTGTATTAGAGTGAATGCCGCAAGAAACACTTCCAATTGTCTGAAAATTAATTTCCAAAATTAATTTCCAAAACACCTGCATGTAGGTAGCCGAAAGTACTACATATATTGTATTTTGAACAGCCAATAGAACTTTCAATGTTTTTGTCAAATATAACATGGAAACTTTTCACACTTAGTTGTCTTTGTCATTTTCAAGATTTATGATATATGAGAGTTTTGCAAACGATACTAACGATACTGCTTTTTAGGCTTCATTTAAACCCAACTTTTGAGATTTTCCCCGTCAAATTTGGCTAGATTTTAGTAGGTGATCAAACGCCTCGGAGAAGGATGTCTTCCAGCCTCACTGGTAAGTTTAGAATTTGTCGAAAAGTTTCCATATTTCGTCAATCAAAGTAATGAATGTACCTTAAAATTCGTATCAAAACGAAATTCTGTGGGCTGCATTTTAAGCAACGTAGCACGCTTCACAAAATCGGTGAATTTTACCTTTCTGATCACGGTTGGCAACCTCAGTTCGGCCAAAATTTAATTTTGGCTCGTAGCAAAGCAAAAATAAGGAATTGCAAAATAACAAATTGCTTTTTTATGTATGTGTCAAACCCTTTCCACTGACATAAAATGAAGGAAACTTATTTTTGGTCCCGAAGTCGAGTGGACCGCTTTTAGCGGGACTACCACTTAAGTCTGAAAATAAAAGTTGTGTTCTTATCATGCCTACAATGCTGGTATTTTTAATTTTACAATCAGGTTTTTAATAGGAATCAGTAATCAGACGATATTTAATGGCATCAGCTCTCAATAAGTGATTGTACGGGTTGAACCTACTATTGCAGGTGAATTCACTGCCTCGCAAAAAAAAAAAATGCTGGGGTGAAAACCGCTCACAAAATGGAAGAGTTGACTTCCTGGGAGTGAAATGGTATTAACTTCGTGAAAATACTGTGGAGAACCGAAATGGTGATGAGGTAAGGAACCTGTTTTGGGGCAGTGTGTAAGCATTTTTTACCTCATAGTGTTTTATAAAGGAGGGGCATGGAGGTGCAATCCAGCAGACAGCCAAACTCGGTATGTAAGTTTTTCACAGCTGCCAGATATACTTTAACAGTGCCATAAGAAACTGCACTGGAAAGGTGGGGAAGGAGGTATATTAGAATAGCCTCACTGGTAGGAACAAGGGAGTATTAGGAGAAACTAGCTTAAGATGCAAGCAGAAACGAATACATTGGTGTTTGCCTGATGGATGTGTCCGACGAATGGTGGCTGCAACAGTGTAGCAGTGCTTTCAGTAAGATTTGAAGTAGTTGTCTACCTTTTGTTAGCACCCGCCGGAGCTGAGAAAAGGGGCCGAAGGCCCATTGTACTCTAGGGGGGTATGGGGGCATGCACCCCCCCCCCCGAGAAATTGTTTTGAAATCGGGAAGCTCAGAAAGACGATTTTCAGTGATTTGATGCAAAATATTAACACCCAAGCATTCATTACTTTTATCAGAGTATTTTTTATCAAAAGTATTTTTTTGCATAGTTGGCAGTCTCGTGCATATTATACACTATTTTCAGTTGTGTATATACTACTGAGATTTAGGTATGCCTTACTAAAAGCTAATAGAATGTTACTTGTCACACTGTCTGTTTGTTAGAGGACTCAAGAAATACTACATTAAAACCTTATGTGGTTGTCTTCATGTTCATCCAAAAGAACTACGTGTCTTCAGCTTTTTCAATATATACTAAGCAGACAGAAACGACAGCATGGACTGCTGCCGCTTCATCATGGAACTGACGATGCATGAAAACGAGGATTCTTAACACACAAGGTACATCACGTAATGTGCACTGGAGTGTGACCTTTAGTGACAATGATGTTTACGACAACATTACGTTTAATACGCAAATGAAATACGACTACTTGTGGCTTTTAAAGTGCTAAAATCACAGGGTAGTGTATAAATTAACTATTTGCTTGGTTTTTTTTAACACTTTTATTATCTTTCCAATAATAACTAACCATTTAATAGACTAAGAGAGTACCCGCCGGAGCTCCGGTGGGAGCCGGGTCTTACTGAAAGCATGCCTGGTAGATGAAATTGGCTGCCTATAGGGTTAAACATTGGTTGGGAAAGGAGGGATCAGACAAGGAACGGGCGATTCATCGGGTGCAAGAACGCAGAAATGGGGCATTTGGAAGCGAGAAAGACTATCAGCGATGCTATTGTCAACCTCGGGTACATGTTTTGCAGTAGAAATAAAATGAAACTTTAAGGTTTGGAGGTGATTAAACGAATGTTATTCATAATCCAGGGAATTTTTGAACTCTTGGCAGACAGAATGGCAACCGTTGCTTGATTACCAGAGTGAAAGCAAATTCTCCTGTTGGCCCATAGGGGACCCTAGAGCATGCCAGGCAAATAGGGTAGAGCTCCGGCCAATTGGATGCTTATGCCAGTGGAAGGGTTGAGTTGATGAGAAGAGGGCCATCTACCCTGGAAGCGTAGGTTTTGAAGAAACCCCTGTAGCAGGGATCCATATTCGCAGTCATCCCATTGTCCGTGACAACTAAAAAATCGCAGGGACGACCAAAACAATGCCGAAACCCCTCCTCTGGACGACTTTAGTTTGACTCTACCAGAAGAAAAAACATTTCTTATTTTCTCATGGGGTCCCTGCATTCTGATCCCTTGTTATCCATTTGAAACTTGCAGAAAACAGAGAAAGTCTTGCAGTTTTCTTTTGCGATCAAACCACCCTTTTGGACAGCTATCTTGAATGACTTGATCAATAAAATCATTGCAGGCTCAATTTTCATTTTGTCAACCGCTGAGCAATGCTATGTACTGCATCTGCATCCACGAAAACACGTGGCCACGCATCAGCATCAGCTGTTTTGGTCGTTTAGATCAGGATATGGCGTTTAGTAGTGTTAACACTTCAGAAAAACAAGCCAAATACAAGCAGGAAGAGCAAAAGCACTCCTTTCAGCCTTCATGGCAATCGCAGAGGCCTTGGTTGTCTTTTGTATCTGTTTTTTCTGTGTCCGCTGATAGTTGCAACTACGGACATGATGTACTGGGAGACTTTTAAGGTGAAAATAATAAAAAAGTAAACTTTCCATTTACATGCTGTTCTGCTGCAACCCCTAGGATTTCACGGTAACAATAATTGTTTCCGGTATAATGTTGTTACTGTGATTCAGAAATAACGGAGCCGAAAAACGGTTTGCCATGGACATCTTTAGCCTTGCTGATCAAAAATAACTCATTTGATTTTTTTCCTTTTCTAATTCTCAACAAGAAAAATAATTCCTTTGATTAGCATTCCGATTATATCCGAGACTAAAACCTTGTTCCGCATAATGTATCCATCCCAAAGTGCATTGCATTGTATGTGAATGGGCAAGTAAAATTTTGCCAGGGCAAGTATGTCATCTGGAATACTTGCCCAGTTGAAGACTTGGAGAAAATACCAATATGGATCCCTGCTGTAGCCAATCCAGCCAGCACTGTCTGCAAAAAGGTGGATTTGAGGGGAAGGCTCGGTGAAAGGGGGAAGAAAAAGAAAAAGACTGACCCCATTCCCATGTTCGAGGAAGAGTTGCCACATACGGATGTCCAACTCTTAGTTGAGGGAAATAAAGTGCCCCAGGTTACGGACTCTGTGAGTGAGATTGTTGATCCGTTGCATGAAGGGTTGACCCGAGAAGATAATTCGACAGGCTTCAAGGTTCCAATGAGGGACTGAAGGTCACGCAGACAACAGGTTCTTTTAGATGACCAGGAAATAAGCATAAGGCAGGCACTGTGAAATTTATCTTCTGGTAGCCTGATCTCCATACGGACAAAGTCGAGTGTTATACCCATAAACTCGAGGACGTGGGTGGGACGGAAGGTCTTCTTTGGAGCAAGGAGAATGTTTAACTCCTCGAACAGAGTAAGGACCTGGCGAAGGGCTGTGGCACAATGAGAGAGTGGAGGGGGCTGGAAATGAAGAAATTGTCCATTATATGGATGATGGAGGAGATCTTAAGGTGATCTTTTGACTAGCCATTCAAGGGCATAAGAAAATTGGTTAAAGAGGTAGGGGGCACTTCTCAGCTCAAAGGGAAGACCTTGTCAAAAAAAAAAAACTGACCTTTCAAGATCATGCCTAGTAATTCACAGTCATGGGGTGGACGGGAATAATGCAGAAAGCAGATTGAATGTCAGTTTCCTTTTTTTTTTTTTTTTTTTCCATAAAACAGCCTGGACCATGTTCTAGGACCAGGGAAATGGCAACATCAATGCATATATACTGGAGGGTAAAAGCTTCAATGGGCATGTGTGCATTCAGGCTGTCTGGGGACCTTTTGGGGTAAGAGAGGACTTACAACTATGCCCCTTTTGGCTGTTCTTTTTGGAGACAAGCTCAAGGGGATCGATTGGAAAATTGTGAAAAGGGAGGGATTCGAAAGGGTCTGCTAGGCAACCAAGTTCAACTTCCTCTACGAGGTTTTCTTCAATATGTAAGGGTTGTCGATGAGTTGGGGGAAGGGTTTTGGCTGTTCTGAAGAAATGGTTGCCCTGGAAACCCACCCGAAAACCCTAGCTTATCCCAAAGGAAAGTTTAGTAACAAAATCCTGGATATAGTGGGTCCTGAGTAGCTCAGTTAAAAGGGAAATATTCACTGGTGTTTGGGGCTTCATAGAGAGCAAGGCGTAAGCAGTTTGATGATTTTTTATCAACCTGGCCTCTAGTTTTTGGAGAGGGGTCATCATGACAGAAGGCAGGGTGGTCTCCATTGCAGGTTTTGCAGCGGTGTCTCTGAGGGCAGGGGTCTTGGCTGCATTTGGTCCTGGGGTTGTTATTATTTCGGAGTCCACACTGTTTGTTGTTGGTCACGTAAGATGGCTTGCAATATGAAAACTAGAACAATTCTTACACTTCTCCATGACTCAGACCCGAACGCTTTTCAAACTTTAAGACCAAGGTAGTATTTCCTTCATTTGACAGACTTTCCTTGATTTCTACTTAATTGCAATTTTCGTTCAGCTTTCAAAATTTTCATTCAACTAAGTTTACAAATGACACGCCTGTCATGTGATTCCCACCTTTTGTTGTTTTCATTACATCAACTTCCAGTCATTTTGTAAAATCAAACCAGAATCCAATATAATTAAATTTTCAAGTATATATACAAGCATACATAATTTGCAAATAAAATTTAACAATTAAAAACAATTTTTCCATTCATGCTTGCTGGATAATCACATTGGTTATAGACAACTCATATCCAACGTTTGCACGTGGAATAATTGTTAGGTATACATATGGACCTTAAACTTGGTCAGTAAGAGAAAATATGCCTTAAGTCAATGTCTTAAAATTAATGTGCATGTAAGGACGTACCTGCTGATGGAACAGAATATGAGACAACCATTAGGAAAGCCAAAAGACAGTAGCTGATGCACCTCAACATTTCCTATCATACAGAACAAATGTCAAACCAGCAATACAACAAAACATCGATATAGCAGAACCAACCAAAATGGCAATTAATGCTTGTAAAAGCGAATGTTGCAATTCTTGTTGTAAGGTTGCATTTAGTAAATACCAGGCGTAGTCAATCGATAAAAATCGTTACCACAAATCAATCAATTTAATCGATATCAATCACCCACTACTATCAGCAATCGATAGCAATCGCATTCACAGAAAAAATTCTTTAACTATCAATTGCCATTGATTGGCAAAAATCGATAACAGTCGATAATACTTTTCTTTAGGAAAATCGATCATTATCGATTAAAAACAAATTGACAATAACCATCCAGACTATTCAAAAATGGCTTTACTATTGCATGTAAAATAATACCTGGAAAAACACGGGACGTTCATCTTCAGTATTCTACTGTATTACATTTTCCTTTTGGCCTGATCTGAGATCTAGTCTTAAGTTTATTTCGTAATGCAAATAATTGAAATCACTAGAACACTCACTCTGTTGTTTATTTTGCCCCCTCTTAATACCGACGCGACAATGAGACTGGAGGGTTGTACACTGCTACTCTGGGTTGAGCTTCTTCCGGCACCGTAAACTAGCAAAGAAAGATGTAAAGCCCAAAATGTTTGTGCCAGTTTTTTTCCATTCTTGTTATTAATTTTTGTCGATAATCGTAAAACATGTGCTGGCTATGATAAATTGACTGAGTCAATAAAAGCATTATAGACAAAATTTTGTCAAACATTCACGTAGGGGCCAAACCACCCCCCAAATGTTTCGTCAGTTCTTGGGTATTTCACATTATTTCGCATTACTTAAAAAGTATTGCCTCTTTCTACACCAAACTTGGCAGATGAGCAGGAGACCTATTGCCAATTATATTTACGTGAAAAATGTCAGTAAATGTCAAAGTTGTGACGTCACAGTGATGACGCCATGTTTTTTGCCACTTTTGAAGTTTTTAATATGCATATTTTTTACAATCTGTTCGAAAGAGCACATCAAGCGGAGTTGAAACCTGAAAAAAATTTGTCCATATCACAAAAATCGAATGAAATATGGCATTTTTAAATATGAAAAATAACTCTGCAAAATATGGGGTCCCCCCTTGAGAAAAATCCCCAAATTGGAGCCGTAATTTTGTTCCAGCAAATGCAGCTATGTTGCACATGTGATGTGCCGGATGACTTAAGCCAGACTGAATTAAGAAGGACAGTATGACTAAGCAAATCCCGGGGGGGGGGGGGACAGCAAAAAAATATTTAATTTACCATATCTCAAAAAATAATCCTCATAGCAAAAAACGGTTTCCGGCATTTTACTCCTAAAGTCAAGGCCTTTCCAATGAAATAATTTCTTTATCAGATTTTACAAAAAGTTATAGCACGTTTTGGTGACGTCATCAATTATGACGTCATAATCTGACATTTTGTCACAACTTCCAAATTAAAAAAAACTGGAGAACAAAGAAAGCTCATCTGCCAAACTTGGTTCAGAAATATGTAAACCAAGCAAATATAGCCTTCATTAAACATTAGGGTGGTGGTTTGGCCCCTACGTGATTTTATCACTGTAAATTGTAAAAGGACAAAAAATAATTTCCGAAAACAATTGATAACAGTACTGATGCCAATCGATGAATCAATCATTGATAACTCACAACTTTTTTTCTTCATCTATTTTCGATCAATTATCAGTTTATTGATTGACTACGCCTAGATAAATAGTATTGCAATCTTATTGTACTTTCTGGTCCTTAATTCGTTACATTAATTGTTATTTATGTACGAATGTACAAATGTACAATTCATGCAGTTCAGACTCAAGTCTAAAGGTAACTACAAAAGTATTCCCGTGAGTAACCAGAAACTAACAATCTTCTTGTAGTTCCTGGTGCTTAATTTATTATGTTGTTATTTATGTACGAATGTCCAAATGTACAAATCACGCAGTTCAGACTCAAGTCTCAAAGTATCTACAAAAGTATGCACATGACTAACCACAGGTGAAAATACACCTGATTATGTTGCTGGCATCAGAATGACACTATTACTGCCTTTTAAACAGTTTTTACAATTAGTTTAACAAATTAAGGTACACTCTTTTAATATCAAAATTAAATTAAACCCTTTGCTTTAGAACTCTTTGCTTCAGAGGCTTCCTAAGGGAATAGGCAGTAGGTGAGGGAGGACAGGGACAGAAAGAACACTGGGAACGCATTGGTCTTTATGTCAGTCTTTGTCACTATACCCTGTACTAGAATGTAGTGTTACGGATGCAACACTCGATCAAGATGCAGCAAGAAATTCAGAACAAGGTTGAAGATTCTGTCCTGAAGACAGGAGGCTAATAAGAAAAGAGAACGACCATTACACAGACCCAGCAAGTGGAGAAAGAAAGAGCAAGAGAAGAAAAAACGGCAAAGAAAAACAACTGGTGCAAAAGAGCTGGAGACGAGACAGTCATCTTTGTACTGGCCAAAACAGGATCTCATCTACAAAGGAAGTACCAGCTAGAGGTTAAACAGCAAGGTTTCAAGATTTAAGTTGTCAAGAAAGCTGCTGTCCATTCAAACCCCGCCAATGTGAAAGGGAGAACTGTCTGGTTTGTAAGGTGGATAGGAGAGGACCGTGTGATAGACATGGTGCGACGTACAAAATTAAATGCACCGTGGCAAGTTCCTATACCAGAGGAACAGAACACCTGAAGTCACTTGAAAATAAGGAAGAGCATTTGGCCCTATGGAAACATTGCAGGGTAAAGCACGAATAAAAAATTCAGAAATTCAAGATGAACGTAACCAATGTTTTTTCAAATGACACCGTGACTAGCCAGATCAGTGAGGGCATTATGACAAAGTACTAGAAAATTCATGGAAGGGTTGTAAGGAAGATTTGTCAGGAGCGCTGTTACTGTGTTGTTTGCTAGGCTGAAAGAGAGCTGCTCTTAGACTGTAGTCGGAGTTGTCCACTTGAAGGACCACCGGTGCTTTGACGTAGTGGTATGTCAGGCATGGAGCAGAGGTGATAGGCCTTTTGCTTCATCAAATGCTTGTTAGTGTTGTATTGACCACAAGAATGGTATGTCCTCTTCGGTTTGGTTCTGTAGAGGTTGGGTGATGCTGCTAAGCTGTAGACAGAATTTGCTGAGGTAGTTGATTGCCTCTAGGAACCTGCAAACTGCTTGTTTGTCACTTAGGGTGGGCATGCTAACTATGGCTTGGACAGTGACAGAGTTGGGTTGTAGACCTCTGTAGTGATAATGTGACCCAGGAAGGTTGCCTTTGGAACCAGGAATTTCAATTTGTTAACATTCCGCTTTACATGATGCGGCTCAAATCTCTCAAGCATAGCAACAAGGTTGCAGTCATGGTCAATTCTGGCTTCCGAGTCAATAGTACCACAGCTCGGTATTAAAATGTTATCGACGAAACGGATGACTTGGATATCTTCAAGTACCATTTGGATTCAGCGCTGCCATTCTACTGATGCAGAGGATATGCCAGATAGCAGCCTAGTCTGTCTGTAGCGACCCCATGGTGTAAACATGGTGGTCATCAAGGATAATTGTAATGTCAGGGGAATTGTTTTGAAAGGCTTCTTTGACGTCTACGACCGATGTATTACATTCCATGTAGCTTATGGAGGTTCTCGTCCAAGTTTGGGATGAGATAATTTGGATGTTGTATGGCCTTATTAAGGGTCTGAGGGGTCTGAACAGATCCTTATCTTTCCCTATTTGGTGGGGGTAGGCCCTCTCCCCCATACAACCATGTTTGACATCCATTCCCTTGGTTGAGGTACTCTAATCAGCTGCTTCCAATTTTGAGATGAGTTGCCGATGAATGGAGGCATGGATAGGTTTGACATTAGGATCCAGGTCAAAATCTACTGGCGGGCTGAGGAAGCCATGCCCCTTAAAGAGAGAGGTGCAGTTCTTTGAAATGAATTCCAGAGTTAAAGATCGTGGTTCGGGCCAGACTCGCTCTGAAGTATCTGAAGGTGTTGGAGGTGGCCCAGCTGCTGACTTGATTATTAGGGCCAGTTGTCAGGGGCGGGGGGTGGTGGCTGGCGAAGCACCTCTGCTTCAAATGATATGGCTTGCCCACTACAAAAGCCAAGGTAAATTGTCGGTCCTCAGGTTTTCTTTGACCATCTCTGTAAAATATATCTTCTCAAAAAGAGCTGAAGGACTCATTGAGACCGAAAAGAAATTTCGCTCTCATAAACTCATCGGCCAAAAGAACAGCATCTGGTGGCAATGCGTACTGTGGTTTCGCATGTTGAAATAGAGGTTTTGTCTGTTTGACTTGCCTGAAAGCGCTGGCAGCAATGTAGTGCTCTTTGATTTTTGAAGCCAAATCCAGGGCTTTCCAGTGTCATCCGCCAGTATTTTGGATGCGGTTACATCTGTTCCATTCAGCGGTGGGGATCGCACTACAAAGGACCACTAGTTCGAAGGGTCGTTTTGCAGAGACGTAGTGGTCTGCAATTTTGGTGAATCTGTCCTCAGCAGAGTTTCTGTAACCTTCAAGTAAACAGTAGTCATGGAACTGGGTTTCCCAGAGACGATAGTGGCTGCAATTTGATCGCATGGCTTGTCAATAAAATGATGGGTTTGTCACGCTTTGAAATGGCGCAGAGTGTCAGACGGCATCGTGGCACTGAATTGTTGCTGAAGTAGCTGTGTCAAAGCTTGAATGATTACGAGTAGCCGTGTTGAAGCTTGAATGATTGTGAGTAGCTGGGTTATGTTGATGTGACAAAAAGTGGAGACTGGATTTCAGACCGGTTGTGACACCATGTTTAAAACAAAGTAAAAAAACAGTGGTGGTAGTTAAAAAAGCAATTCTAACTTCTCAGTGGAGCTGAGAAGTTAGAATTGGGCACAAGGAAGAAAATTCCACCCAAATAAAGGTAGACAGTACGAACTACAAAGGTTACAAGATCGTAGAAATTTTGCTTTTCACCACATGACTCGGCAGATAAACAAAATGCAGCCTCTTCCCGCTGATTTTAACAAAATTGACTTTGTGTCATTGGAAATGGAAGGTCTAAACAATTTACTTGTGAAGCTACAAGTTGCTCAGGATAATATCCTCAAAGTTTTAGAGAATGAATCGGATATTGCCAGTGCTAATTCTTGGTATGAAGTTCACAATGGAGATGTATTTAACTTTAAGCAGTCTGTCTATGAATATTTGTCTAAGGCAAAAGAACTTCAGTCTGCAGAATTAAATTCTGCTGCTTCCAACTAGTCTCATCCCTGAAGAAAGTCTAGTCACTCTGGATGGTCAAATTTGCCAAGACTAGGTTTGCAGCCTTAGAAGTTGAAGCAGCTTTTCTGAAGGGAAAGCAGGCATTGAAAATGGCCGAGGAACAATTGGAGCTCAAGACAAGTCTAGCTAAGGCAAAGGAAGAAGAAAGGAATTATGAACAAATGAACAATGAAGAGTTGTTTTACACACCTACTTGTTTACTGACACAAAAGCTTCCTATGTTTCCAGTGTCCAGTCTACTCCCAGCTAACATTATGAAGGACGCAAACATTACCTCCCTGTCAAAACCAGAGTCGGTTGTACCCATGACAACAGCAGCAATGGTGACTAGTTCACGCTCATCAAATGCCATTTCAGTTTTGGACCCTGCTTCAAAGTCTCTCCCTGTAAGTTTTTTCCGCTATTATGTCTCAAGGCACGAAAAACCCTCTCAAGCAAATCCTCTTAGTGGAATTATACTATGGGGCAAACAGCCCCTATTTACACAAGCCCAATGACAGCATGCAGATCAGAAATTGCGGCATTGGACTTTGAGAAACATGTAGACATTGTGACACCTGGGTGTGTAGCAAACCCCACTGGAAACACCAAAGTGCACATACCTCGTTGAATCGATCCCACTTTGTAGATGGGCCTGCAGCTGTGTATTCTATCAGAGATCAATTTTTGGGGAACCCACAGACACTGCAACATGCCTAATAGCCCTCCAGGTTGCTCAACAAGTTTGTCTGTTAGTTGTTGAGAGTCCAGGACAATACCTTTGAAGACATTGTGGACATTCAAAGAAAGCAGATGGAATTGTCTCAAATTATGATTTTCCAGCAAGCAAGGAGCCTTCTACCATCAAGCCTCCAATGTTTTATATTGATGCTATGGAATTTCATGCATTTACGACTGCCTTTGGTCTTTGATTGAATCAAATGTTCAAGACCTCTGTGAAAGGCTGTATTTTCTGGGTCAGTACACTTCACGTAAACCTAAAAAAGTTATTAATGGAATCAGAAGGATCCTACAAAGAAGCCAAGGGACTGCTAAAGAGACAGTTTGGAGAACCATTCAAGATTGCAAATGCCCACATCACCAAACTGTCTTCATGGCAACCAATCAGAGCAAACGATGGCTCAGCTCTCCAAAATTTCTCTATTGCTCTGGATCAGGCAAAATCTGGTATGAAAGGCATGACTCACATGGACGATTTAAACACAGCTTATTTACTGCGACAGCTTGGAAAAAGTTACCCAGGCATCTACGAAGCAAATGGACTGAAAGGAAACTAAAGTCCAAGACTGGAAAGGAACAAGCCTTGCCACGGGATTAGAGCAGGAAGGTAGAAACCGATCATTATGCATAGTTTGGTGTCCTTTTGCCAGTGCTTGTTTGCGGCTGGCGGTTAGTTTTTCCCCCGTTTCTACCGCGTTTCGGACTAGAATTCCACTGTTGTGAAGTTCCGAATTATTCTTGTTAAGAGATTTATCCTGCTGGACTCGTCACAGTTTGTTTTTTTTTTTCCCTCCGCTTTTAGTTTGCAGTTATATCTTTGTATTTTGGTATTTTGCCTTGTTTATTTTTTCAGTTGAATCACATCACATCACATCGCGTTACATCACACACACCCATAATTACTCTTATTTACTCTCGCGCTTATCCGAACCATGATCAAAAACTGTGCATTTAAACTGTGGCATCAATTTCTGTAGCGTCTATACCTACAATGTTCTTTCAAGTGAGAGCTAGAAGGGAAGATAAAAGTTACCTCAGATTTCTATGGTGGCCAAATGGAGACCTGGAACAGAAAACCAAAGACCATGCACCTGTTTGGTGCAGTATCATCCCTTTCATGTGCCAACTATGGAACCACGAAAGCCTTCCCTTAGAAGGAACTTTTATGTGGATGATGTTTTAAAATCTGCAACCACTGAAAACAAAACTATTGAACTAGCGAAGGATGTCAAGGTAGTGTGCGGAAATGGAGGATTTTACTTGACTAAGTTTGTGAGCAACATGGAACGCATCATTAACTCGATTCCTGATGAACACAGAGAAGAAAATGTGAAGAGCCTCGCACTTGGCCAAGATAAGTTATCCGCTGAGAGAGCAATAGGACTCATTTGGTGCATCAAATCAGATACGTTCAACTTCACGATTGAACTTAAGGATAGCTTTGCACACGTAGAGGCATCCTTCTGACGGTTACTTCTATTTACAACCTCTTAGTTTTCATTACTCCGGTAGTACTTGTTGGACAGAAGATATTACAAGTCACCTATCATTCTAACAGCTGAGATGAGCCAGTTGACGACGCAGCCAGAAGGAGATGGGAAAAATGGTGAAACGAACTTTGCATCCTTACCAGATTCTGGCAGGAGAAGTACGCCTTTATGGCGTATGTTGAGAAGATGTTTTTTCAAGTGAGAGTTAGAAGAGAAGATCAAAGTTTCCTCAGATTTCTGTGGTGGCCAAATGAAGACTTGGAGCAGAAAGCCAAAGAGTATTGTATGACCGTGCACCTGTTCGGTGCAGAATCATCCCCTGCATGTGCATGTCAAAGTTTAAAAGTGCCAAGAAGTTTCAAAGCCCGCGGAATTTGGAAAGGTTGTGTCGGTGCAGCTCCACTGTACGTCCGTTGCTTCAACGTGTGGGTATGGATAGTGCTCATATTTGATGAAATATGCTCATATTCGAGGAAAATGAACATTGTGTCATTTGTTATGGGAAAGGCCCACGTAACACCGAGGAAGACAGTATCCCAAGATTGAAACTGGCTACTGCCACGATTTCTGTCAATATTGGTGACAAGTTGAAGAAGGAATTGGAGTATGAGGACATTAAGGGCCACTATTGGACGGACAGTAAAGTTGTCTTAGGCTTTAAAAGTAATGAGTCTCGTCATTTTCATACCTATGTAGCCAACAGGCTTCAGCTTATCCACGAGCACACCACACCTTCACAATGGCACTATGTGGAAACTGCACTGAATACTGCTGATGAAGGGTCAAGAGGTATGTCACCAGAGGACTTTATGAAGAAATCAGAATTGATCAAGGGTCCTGACTTCCAAAAAGAACCTGTAGAGAGCTGGCTGAAGGAAGGAACATATGAAGAACACATAGATGCAGATTCTCCAGAAGTCAAAAAGGTCAAGGTTAACACTAGCATGGTGAGAGAGAGCAGTGATATTCTCAAGAGATTTCAGCAATTCTCCAGTTGGTTATAAGCGAAGATGGCTGTAGTGCTTTGCCTGAAATACAACAGAAGTCTCAGAGATAGAGGTCTGGCCAAAAGGAAAGTGTCCAGTGATGTGACACCTGAGGAAGGACCTGCTGGACCTAATGATGTCAATTGTACTAGTACACAAGTCAATGTAACTGACTTAGAAGAACCAGAAATGGGGATCATAAAGCAAGTACAAAGAAATGAGTTCCCATCTGAACTTAAAAGTCTCCAAGACATCAAAGAGAAAGTCATCTATGGTAGTCGTAAGTCAGACAAAGAAAAGAAAGCCTGTTTAAGAAAACAAGTTCTCTCTGCATGTTGGATCTACAATCATGGACAAAAGCAGTTTAGACACTCCCCCAAAAAAACCTGTTTCGTTGAACGCGTGATTTTTTCAATCTCCAATTTTCACATCTCGACCCCCTCTCCCCTTTTCAATGTTGTAACCACGTGACAGTGTCCACGGAGTGTATTTCAACATTGAAAAGGGGGAGAGGGGGGTTTGGCAATCGAAAAAAAAGTTGCTTTTTTTCAGTTCGGAAGGACGCCTAATCTAAACTCGTTCACCCGTATAAGCTTTGTTCTTAAACCAAACCTGGCATTAATATTCACCAAAAATTTCTTTGTATCCGATGGAAATAACGACATATACATTGACAAAATTAACAGCAGATTAAAAGCTACTAGACAATTTCAGTTAACCTGGCTTTAAAAAAACTGGAGAACGTTGTAAATTACACCAGGACTGAATAGGCAAGGCTGGAAAGAAAAAAAAACATCCGGTCATCCAGGAAAAGTAGATTTTCATCTCGGGGAAGTATCTGCTCACGTGCCCCATGGGCAAGAGCTCTGGTAAGCCGTCCTCCAACTAAATTTTTGATAACGATTAAAACGGGTAAATTTTAGGTACATGGGTTATCAAGTGTTTAGCTGAAGTTTGACGAAAATTACGATTTTAAGGCATTGTTTTGTTAATTGCGTGATGCACGACTCACAGTTCAGAAGTAGTTACCTAGCACGTGATCAAAATCTGCCCCGATCAAATTTGTTTCCGGGATTGAAAATAGCCATGAATGAAAATTATGACATCCATTGCAGTGTTTATACACAGCGTCCCGCAGATGTGAAGGCTGATAATTTTACAGATGTTTGACACCTTGATATTTCCTTTTTTCACCGCACAGGACAAGGAGTTGAACAAAACAATTTTGTTCCATTAGTTGTTTTCTAGCTTATCTGGGACTTTGGGACACGTGCCCTTTTATTTGAGAAGAGATATCGCAAACCAAGTGTTGAATTTCACTCTCCACAAGACAAGCAACAACAGCGACAAAATAAATAAACAAGACTGGAATTGGAATAATTGTTGCATTGCTTTCAGTGATGCGCCAGGTTTTTATTTTGGATTTTCATCTTGAAATGACTTGTTTACGTGGCATTTTGAGGCCCAGTTAGCTATTGTCTTCTTCAAGCTTCGCGAAAATTTCTTCATCAATGCTTGGATACCTCAAATGTGAAGGGCCTGTTTTGTTTGAAAGGATGAAATATGAAATATTTTATTAGTGATGGAATGTATGAAAACAAATCGCATATGTAACGATTCTAGTATGCGCGAATATCATGGAAGTTGATAACAGCTGGACGAGAGAGGTGAACATTTGCCGGTCTCTTCAATTGTCTTTTCTGGCGTCAGTAAAAAAATTTCATCGTACCGCATAGTTTGAAGGCGTTACTTCTTACAATATTGTTTTATTCCAAACAGAAGAACATATTTTCACGAGTGAATGATTTAAAGCAAAATGGTAAGTAACGATAATGACTGATTCTATCATCTTTATCCAATATAAAAGAATTAATAGAAACTTCCCAGTGGTCTGTTGTCTTTTTTACAGCGCCTTTTGAAAGCCCCATTATCTTTTTAGCCTGATTTCTCGAAATGCAAATCATTTTATTCGTGGTTGAATAAATCAAAATAAAATGGTATGTTTGTAACCACTGCAATATTCAGTCGGCATGAAAGACATAGAACTTGTCTGGTCCTTGAAAAGGCGCACATCAACCCCTGCGCGTTGTTAACGCGTTATTAACGTGAATTTTGGTTTGCTTAGTTCTGAGCGGTACTGTACATTCACATTTACAATCACAAACGGATGACGAACAGCAGGGGCAAGGTTTTTAGCCGTTTGAAGGGATACCATTAGTGTATGTTTTTGCATGAGAGGTCACCTATGATCAACCAATTCTACTTTACAAAATCAAATCCTCCTCTACAACCCATAGCTAGCTCACGCAACCCATGGGTTAAAAACCATTCACTTTTGGGCGTTTGCAAGTGTTAAAATCGTGCCCTGGATAACAGAGATGTAATTTACATACCTCTCTAGAAGAGGAGATTTCAGCTCCTCCAGTATGTGGTATTACCCTCTGAAAAAGACAATATTAAATATAAAATATAAAATATATAGCTCATCTGTACATTTAGTGACGGCTCAGGTCAACTTTAGTCTTAAAACTATATTGAAATTAAAATTGACTCCCAATAAACTACTCACTTTAAGACAATAATTGCAGCTGTCACTTCAGCAACAAAGCATACATAATTTAATTTTACTTTTAAAGCTTTGATGAAATTAAAAATAAAAACAGTTTCACAAGCAAAATTCAAAGAAACACCGCCGTTAAAGTCAAGAAGTAAGACTGGGTAGTATAACCAGAAAGAAACTAAAATTGATAATAGGCAAAAGGGACTTTTAATTGCAGTATAATAGTTTTGTTGTTCAATACAGTTAAACAGTCAAGCAGAATTAAATAATTAAAAGTTAATAATCATTATCCATATGATGAAGAATAAGAGCTTTCGAACTGAAGTGCTATCCATGCAATTACCTGTTAATTTTTCTTTCAGGAACCAAGTGGTTCAGTCTCAATATGTATTGGAGTGCCACAAGAAAAAATTCCTGCTATCTGAAGACAAAATTAATGTCAATTTAACATTAGCTAGGCACACCTGCATTTTGGCTGCCAAATGTTCTTTATATATTAAGGTATCATGGTAGGTGAATTTTTACGAAAAATGCGAATTTTTTTTTTTCTTTTTTTCGCTGTTCAAATTGAGAAGACTGAGGTAAATATTTTGCAAAAAGAATGATAGGAAAAGCTTTTTTACTTTTTAAGATAAAGAGAAAAACTACTTTTGAATCTCATTAACCTCTGACGGTGCGTTGACAAGTTCCTGTCACCTCTAAAATTCACCACCGGTTGTCACGTGCAATGCGAATTGCGGTGTGACATTTCATTTGAACGAAAGAGACGTGCACGCGAATTGTTCTTGATCCGGTTGTCTTTATCGCTAGTTAGCTTTTGTTCTTGACAAGCTTAGCTTTTGCTCTTCTTAATGTCCGGACGAAAACACAAGTTAAACTTCTTGTCCGTTTGCGTCTTCGAAGAAGCCGAAGAAGCGAAAATCTGGAATCAACGAATTCAGTGTGGAACAAGCAAGATCTTTGGCTTTGAGCGACCGTGGGTCGTACTACAATCAAGACGAATGGTCATTCGAGGACACTAGTCCCGCCAATGAAACCTTCAGCGTGTCCGCGAAGTGTGTTCCGTTGCAGCTACACAAAGGAACAAATCAGTTAGCTTACACAATGCTGACAATCGGTTATAATTGTCTTCATTTTTCGACGAAATTTCCCGATCGAGTCAAGACAACTTTTTGAATTATGGCGAAGCTTATCAGTTGTCTCCCATTAATTCATATTATGTTATTCTTACAGATACAACTTCCTTTCGATTAGCGGAGGTTAGGGACATTTTTTGCTCAAAGAATCACTTCTTACCCGGCAGCTGACATTTCCGAGAGCATTTTGTCCCTCGGATTTTCATTTGTTTGCGGCTGAACATCGACTTGCAAGGTTCGCCTGCTGCCCCGCTTGCTTGTTCCACTTCGAGATTTCCTCTTTTTGGCTTCTCGAGGCATGGTTTTAATAAATGTCTGGAGAGCGAAGAGGTCTAAAAGTTGAGCAACATAATACCAATTCTGCCGACGAAATCATTAGCGTAAAAGAAATCACGGCAGTTTACATACAAAGCTTTTTAAAGTTCTGATATTTTGTCCTTCGAACGATAACACTGCGACTGGTTTCGCACCAGAATTGTAGACGTCTGTTTATTTCAAGTAGTCATAAGCCATTGTTGCTGTAAACTGACCCGTGCCGACATCTGTCAATGCGTCATCAAATCTTCTTACATGCAGGGATTTTTAACACCTAATCATAGAAATCCCATAAAACGTTTTTCGTCTTTTTCTCGATAAAATAAAACTGCATCTAAGGGTGAACATTTTTAGTTCGTTTACGCGCGTCTTCCGACGGAATTAGCTGAAAATCGGCGGCCATGTTCAAGGATACTTCGTTCGAAAAAGTGTGTCGGACTTTGTTTAATTTCGCTTCCGTTTCAAAGTTATGGCCTCTTTTGCAGAAAGGAACGTCCGCATTGACAATATCAAACTTTAGGAGGTTGTAAAAAAAACCAAACCACATCTGGAAAATCGCAGACACGATTTTTGAGGGTGATGTGTGAGAAAGCATTTCCGATATTAATCGCGCCGCTCCGATAATTCACGCGCGGAAGCGAACCAATTTAGGCGAAGCAGTGTTTCTGGGTATTTCTTTTAATATTACTGCGACATTGAATTATTAGAAAATTCCAAAGATATGATTGTATTCCATAACTATTAAGCTTTCAGAAAATGTCTAGCTTGATGCGGTTTTCTTTCAAAGCGCGAGCGTAAGAGCGCGATTTCGAAACACTGTCAATCCACCTACCATGATACCTTAAACAGCCAGTTCACATCTAGATTATAAAGTACGAGTGCTTGTGAAAAATAATATTATAGTGCTTCCCCTGCAATTACCTGCTATTGTTCGATATTCTTCTGTCCAACAAGCGGGTCAGTCTCAAAATGTGTTGGGAGTGCTGCAGGAAAAACTTCTTGTTGTCTGAAGATTAATTAACAAAACACTTATAAGAACACCTGCATGCATGTCATTTGTTCTACATACGTTATATTTTAAACAGCCAATAGTTAATGTTTCAATCAAATATAACATGGACGCTTAACGAAGCTGTTCTTTTTGTAACTTTTCATGTTATGAAGTATGAAAGCTTTTAAAAATAATATATTTATTTAGTACGGCACCTTTATTAACTGTAATTGTTCAATAGTCGTTTGGCCACCAAGTGATTCTACATCTAAATTTATTGGAGTGCCGCAAGAAAAACTTCCTGTTGTCTAAGAATAAATGTCCATAACATAAAGCACACACACATTGAAATTGATAATTAATACTCTGTATAATATGTCCTGTTTTAAACAGCCAGTTAATGTTTTTGCCACACTTGCATGTAAACTGCCAAATGGTCTACTTTAGGCTTACTGGGAATTCCCAGGGGGAGGGGCGTCTCAAAACCCACAATTTTTAAAGAAAAGTATAGCATAAAAGTGGAATTTCCAGAGGGATGGCGGGGGGGGGGGGGGGGGAGGGTGGGATCAAACAAAAAAAAAGAGACTTAACTAGTAGCAATGAACAAATGTTCTGAAGCATACCACAAAAAGCCCTCCGGTCTCCGCACCCCACAACCCGGGTGATTGATGTAAAAGACATGAAGCGACACTCGAATGTTTATGTAAACATTATCCCAGGGGGCCAGATTGCTCACCACTTGTCCGGCTCAAGACTTATTCTCGGGGTTTTATTTAGGATGGTGAGTACGTCGAATTATTAGTGCATGTAATGTTTGCGCTCACTTCTTAGTTCTTGTAAGTTGACCGATTTCCGTGTATTTAGCTCCGTTTGCTTGTAATCTCCCCCACCATGCTCGGCGATCTGTGACCATCTTTGAATCCATTCTTCAATGAAAAAGACCGACATCGACTTAGGAAACAAAGAAGATCCTTGAAAACAAAAAAGCAAAATCATTTCATTTAAACTTTTAAGCTTAATTAAAATTACAAGAAGAACACAACAGATTACTGCACATTAGCAAGCTCACATGTGTACCTCGGAAGATCGAGGTGTGTTCCTTGTCATTGCATTGGAATTGCTTCCTCTCAGCTGGTCGACTTTACCATTTATAAAGTTCACGTGCATTTCAAAACTGCCCATCGCACTGCAGCCGATAAAAATCGAGGAACAAAGAACTGAAATAGTCTTGTCGCAGAGGGCGCGCTTCGCAAAATGAGTTAAACGCGGAGGAGGACTGGGGCTACAATAGCCAACAACGCAACGACTGTTGTTTCCTGTTTTCCGGTTCCCAGGCAAACCGGAAGTATTGAACTTGTCTATTCAAGGAACGCTTTATGAGAAAATCGAGGCTGAAATTTACGAAATTTTTAGAATATTTTGAGGATAAACCTGAGGCCGAGATTGTGAACAGAATTTTAATTTTGTGTATTGAAAATTTGTAAATACAGTACAGTTACATGTTTTTTAACTAAACCGTAAAAATTCGTCCTTTCCTAGTAAAAAACAAAGGCAATAAAAACAGCTCTACCAGTATGTTCGATGCTACTAACATTTTTGCAAGAAGTTATATGTACCAAATCAGGCTTAAATGCCCGCGGACTGGCTCCAAAATTACTTTAACACCACCCAGACACCAAATACATTCGAAAACAGAAATGTCATACGCTATAGCTGATTTCACATGACGTCACTAAAATTCAAACTAAAAAACTATTGATCTTCCTGAGATTTTACTTTAATGATGTATAAGAGCAGCTGAAAACTAATATTCATACAAATTTTCGCTCCGAACGGGTTCTTGGTTTTGTGATACACTACGTTTGAGTTTCTAAGCTTTTGCGTGACGCGGCATTTACATGACAGCTAAGAGCGCTGCTATGATGGTTAAAAAAGTGACTTATTTCGGGGAACTTGGCTATCTGAACAGTTCATGTCTTAGAAAAACTATTATTTTAATGTTTTAGAGCTTCTCGAGAGTTAAATTCACGCTTTTGTAGCAAAACTCAGTGACAGATGTTTCTGTTGGTTTCCGGCCGCCATGTTGGTGTCCATAAGGATGGGCACCAGCATGGCATCTCCACTCAAATCTCTGTAAATTTGGGTAAAAAATTTCTCCGCATATCTCGCATAAGAAAAATTGCTGGAACCAGAATTTGGGCGAGAGTCTTTGCATATTTACCTTCTTTCATTTCCCAAATTCTGGACTTTATCTATTGACCGGTTTTGTTTTGTTTTTTTTTTTTATTTTGATCTATTTTGAATTGCGTGACAATGAAAACCAGCAATTAAAGAATTGGTTTCTGCTTAGCGTGCGTATATCGAGTTATTGATGCACGCGGGAAGTTTGCACAGCACGAAAGAAGCGCGAGAGTTGCTCGAAGCGATAGCCGAGAGTAACTCTGGCTTCACTCTAGCTTCCTCGCTTTATACCTGAGTCCGTAATTTATACCGAGTCCGTAATGCTTAGTCCGTGTTTTATACTTAAGTCTCTAAAGTACGTGTTTTATACCCATTCCGTAGTCTGCAGTCCCCAATCCGCTGCCTGCAGTCCGTAGACCCCAGACCGCAGACCGCAGACCGCAGACCGCAGACCGCAGACCGCAGACCGCAGTCCGCAGTCCGCAGTCCGCAGTCCGCAGTCCGCAGTCCGCAGTCCGCAGTCCGCAGTCCGCAGTCCGCAGTCCGCAGTCCGCAGTCCGCAGTCCGCAGTCCGCAGTCCGCAGTCCGCAGTCCGCAGTCCGCAGTCCGCAGTCCGCAGTCCGCAGTCCGCAGTCCGCAGTCCGCAGTCCGCAGTCCGCAGTCCACAGTCCGCAGTCCGCAGTCCACAGTCCACAGTCTGCAGTCCATATTTTATACTGACCGTGTAAATCCTGTTCCGTCGGTATGCGAGACGACGCGCTTTTATTACCAAAACTAAGGCAATTATTCTGTTTACGAACACGATTTTGAATCGCCTTGGCTTTGTGAGAACAGCTACAAGGCATTTTCACTTCCGAAACATTGAAACGGAGGACAGGTTGGTGTACCAAAGCAATCCCGTAGGAGTTGAAATGAAACTGCACATTTCATCCTTTGATTTATTCAGCAGAAAGCATCGTTGGTTTTGGTCCAATTAAGAAGAGAGAAGGGTAAACAACACGCAGCCAAACTACAGCTTTCTGTTCGCACGAAAAGTCGTACACATTTCGTGAAGACAAGGTTTTTAAATTCCATTAACCCTGACTTCGAACTTTAAATAACCAATTCATCCGCTACAGTCCACAATAAGCTGCGTCGACAATCGAAAGTCCGTAACATTGCACAACACACCAAAGAAAGCACATGGACGAACATGGTGATGACGTCATTCGCTCCTGAATAATTTGTTTGGGGGGCCAAATTGGTGTCCATAAAAGATACAGACACAAAAACTCGAATTTTTCCGCATTACCCGATTAGAACTGCGTTCTCTCGAACGCAACAAAGCGATCTGCTTTCTCTGAGCAAGAAATGTAACGGCGACAAGTGAGCATCCCTCCATGAGTAAAATATTTTCCCTTCAGTGTATCAGCATATTTTAAGGTGCTGCAAGAAGTCATTAGACTAAAACAATTGAGAAGCCCTAAGCCAATCGATGGAAAGTTGAAAGGAAACAACAAGCTTTCACTTCAATTGCAAACAAAAGAACAAAGACATATTGGCTTAACACTAAGGATCAAAAAGTGTTTAAAAGGTTCTCGGCAAAGGAACTAAAGAAAGCCTCAGGGGTTGAAAGAAACCAGAAATACTGGACTATGATTTCGGTATCAATGAAAAATTAAGTGTCACCCAGATTATCGGCCAAGGGAGGCTAAAAATATGCATATAAATTAGTTTGCACTTAGTTCAATTAATTTTTTCGGAAACATCGTCCACGGAGCCATTCTACTCGTGATAGTTTTCTTATTTAGCTCCGTGTTGCACAAACGTTTTGGTGAGCGTTTTAATTTCCTGCAAACTAGGGTTGTGGGTTAAAAAGGGAAAGCCATCGGCGTTTTTAAGAGGAGCTCCCCTGGCGAGGTTATTAAGCTCCTCGATGTAAGTTCACTTGTGAAAAACAATGAAACAGTTTCTTTTCTACCACACGTTTATTTGTCATTTCAACTCTTCAATACTAAGTCCCACAGATTTTTACTTAGAAGTCGTTCATCCACTCGGTAAGTGGTTACCGTGCTAAACATCAGTCTCTAACTTAAGTTACCACAGAGTAGAGACTGTTACTACTAAAATCGGTTATGCGAGCAAGTTGTGCAAGCATGCTTGGTTTACATGCCAGTTGCTCATTCTTTAAGGACATGAATCTCCAAGGTAGCTTTACCAGAGTTGGAAACAGAGCCACGAAATTTCAGACCAGAACCGAGGGATCTCTCGTGCCAACCATTTGCCGCGAAGGGGTTTGCGTTATAATACAAATCATAGTACTGATCATAATTGGCTCTTTTGTTTCCATGGTACAGCTTAGCATTCCACCAATTCTGGTAAAGGTTATAATCAAACGGAACAGAGAACATCACAGCAAGTGTTTTGTCGATGCGTGGAATGTAGTAGGCCACGACTCCGACAACTCCCGTTGCAACTGGTCCAGACGTCTTGCGAGGTCCGTAAACTATGGCATACGCTGTGGAAAATAAAAGAAAAGAACAAAAGAAACAGACAATCAATGAACAATTATTGAACTTGGTTATCGCAAAATATCATGATTTCCCAGTGGCCAGCAGATGAATTATTTGCCAAAGCCGATGGCTGAGGCAAATAATTGAGCAGTGAGACACTGAAAAATCACGATATTTTGCGACAACCAAGTCCAATAATTGTTAATTGATTGTCTGTTTCTGTTCATATTATTTTAAAGCACTCTCTGACAACTCAAGGAAGCGATCCGTCATTTTTCACAAGAGAGCGCGGTTACAATTACGCATGAACAGAATATTATTTGCAGCAAAACACGTTTAGACGGTCCTAGGCGTGAACAGACTATCATTTGTAAGCAGTTATTTACAGGTGAGGTGGTGGTTTCTCAACCTATGAAAAGAAAGAAAAAATGTATCGAATGATAAATATTTTTATTGGATACGAAAACCAGTAAGAATAAATTATTTGTCTCTCGGAACAAATAGACTTTAGTCTTTCGACACAACGTTTCAGTTAAGAAAACACGCTTTTCATTGTCAATTCAACGACGTTTTAATAGGACTTTGTAATTATGAATACTGAAACTCAAACGTCGTGTCTTCCTTTTGAAATGTTTATCATATCTTTAAATTTAAAATTAATATTAAGACCTCTCAACGAAAAACTCTGTACTGAGTGACTTGTTTTTGGTCTGCGCTTTATTGACAACGGTTTAATTTTCTTCTTAGTTATGAATTTCGGCTTTTTTTAAGAGAGGCCAATTCTGAAAAATGGGGATATCACTTGGACAATCCTATCAAAAAACAAGCATGGCGTAAAAAGGCGAAGGATATTTGTGCAAGAATCTTATTAGAAAAACAAACTGTTGTCTAACAAGGTGTAACGGTCGTGTTGGTCATATTGTGTTGGTCAAGTTCAAGCATGATTAGCACTATGCTAGCGGGCCTCATGTAAATACTGAATTCACTTTTACCATTATCAACAGAATAAGGCAAGTTTTCATCCGCAGTGCCAGAAAAGAAGTAGGTAGAACCTTGCTGCCAGCCAAGTCCACTTTGGTTCTCAACACCAACGGCGCGGTTTACGTTAGCGAGAACATTTAGGATCTCTTGTAGAAGGCCGATCGGACTGTAAGCTCGGCACCTTCAATAACAGTTCCTGCATCAACTTAAATTAAATAAGCTAGTTAGTGGGATGTTAATGAAACCTTGCAAAGTTTTTATCAACCGAATTCTTGTCAAAACGTTACCAGAAGTCCTGCCGATCTAGGGAAGCAGACAAAAGACTTAATAAAAGCAAAATCAAGACTTGTTAAAAAAAACTTGTTACTAGCGAGTCCACATAACGTTATCCAGTGGTTAAGTGTGAAGAAAACAAACTATCCTATCCACTGAATATTGGTAATTTATCAGGAGGATAGCGTTATCTACCTTTCGAACAACCCATGCCTGGCCCTTTCTCTGTCGCGCAACGTTACGCTCTCTCGTTACGCTCCCACCCGAGAGCGTAGCGTTGCGTGAGAGAGAGAGGGCCATAACTGCTCTAGGTACTCGTGTTAATGACAAACTAGCCGGGGAGGGGGGAGGCAGTCCTTATAAAAGCTATATTGGTATGTGCCGCTGTGTAAGGTACGGTTTGCAAGCAATTTAGTCAGGGATACGGCAAAGAAGTCAGACAGCTTTGGTCTAGAATAGGATATAATATCCCGAACAAGTGGCCAGGGTTTGAATAATTTAGTGTAGAGCAGGGTTCTTTACCCGGGGTTCCATAATAGAATATGAAACTCGAAAGTATATTGGCTCATTTACACGTAGAGGCCAAACCACCCCCCTAATGTTTTATGAAAGCTATATTTGCTTGGTTTATATATTTCTGAACCAAGTTTGGCAGATGAGCTTTCTTTGTTCTCCAGTTTATTTTAATTTGGAAGTTGTGACAAAATGTCAGATTATGACGCCATAATTGATGACGTCACTAAAACATGCTATAATTTTTCGTAAAATCTGATAAAAAGATTATGTCATTGGAAAGGCCTTGACTTGAGGAGTAAAATGCCGGAAACCGTTTTTTGCTATGATGATTATTTTTCGAGATATGGTAAATTAAATATTTTTTGTTGTCCCCCCCCCCGGAATTTGCTTAACCATACTGTCCTTCTCAATTCAGTCTCTCTGGTTTATTTTTTTCAGTTTTATTCTAGGAAGGCTAATAATCTAGAAAAAAAGACAGCTTGATGTTGTCAAAAATCGTATGGTTTTAGAAATTTGATTTTCGGCTTTGTTAGGATGGTATTAACAGTAAAAAAACGGATGACGTCACAGGTTATGACGTAACAAAACTAATTTTAACGCAATAACACTAGAGGGATAATTTTTTATTCCGATTTTCTTCTTTATTTTTACTTTAGTCGTCTGGCACATCACATGTGCAACATAGCTGCATTTGCTGGAACAAAATTACGGCTCCGATTTGGGGATTTTTCTCACGGTGGGGGACCCCATATTTTGCAGAGTTATTTTTCATATTTAAAAATGCCATATTTCATTTAATTTTTGTGATATGGACAAATTTTTTTCAGGGTTCAACTCCTCTTGATGTGCTCTTTCGAACACATTGTAAAAAATATGCATATTAAAAACTTCCAAAGTGGCAAAAAACATGACGTCATCACTGTGACGTCACAACTTTGACATTTACTGGCGTTTTTCACGTAAAAATAATTGGCAATAGGTCCCCTGCTCATCTGCCAAGTTTGGTGTAGAAAGAGTCAATACTTTTTAAGTAATGCGAAATAATGTGAAATACCCAAGAACTGACGAAACATTTGGGGGGTGGTTTGGCCCCTACGTGTTAACGCATGTTGGAGTACGATAGTGACAAAGTTTCTGCATGGAAAATAGCTAGTCTGGTATAGAGTAGGGGCTTAAGGTGCCTTGTCTGATCATGGTCTGGTATAGGATAAGGGTTTCAATGTTCCAGGGTCACACCCGTACCTAATGACTTACAGAGTACCTACCCCGGGCAAACTAGCTAACGTCAAACTACTTCCTAAACTATCAGTTCCTGATTTTCAGGAGTGGTGACCAACCTTTGCCATTTTTAGAGGACAAGTCCTGGAAAGTTTTAACCCTTTTTTACACAGTATTGTTCCCTATGTATTCGTTTCTTCCGAGACCGATTCTAACTCGGCTTTATAACTATGGAGACAATTCATTTCATGTGTCAGTCTACTAACCACAATTAATGAAAATCATTTACCTTTGCGCTTGGACTTTTCGCTGTCTTGGTCTTCCAAGTCCTTCGATCCCTGCAGTTTAGCTTTGAACAACGTTATGAGATCGTCTCAAAAAGGCCTCCAGTTCCTATGTAGCAAAAAGCAAAATAGTCTTCTCACTCAGTTGGTTTTAATTTTTTTTCTCCTCTTTTGTAAGCCATTTTAGAGCTACCTTAACTGCAGCATGAATATCATGGCCGAATATCGCTTTCTAAGTTAGGATCCCTCAAGTTTACCTTCATATGCATTTATGCCACGCCATAGAAAATACAGCCAATCAGAATGCAGCAAAGTCGTTGCATATTCGACGGTATTCCATTTAACCTACCCATCATACGCCGCGCGTACGTTATATTGACTGTGTTACCAACTTATTTTCTATTCATGGTATAAAATAGTTATGCAACGCTCTCTCGTGGTATCATACCATGGAATATTCCACTTATCACTTGTATTGTCTTGGTATATACACTCGCCTTAAGGTTCGTGTCATATTACGTCATACCACGTGCTCCCATCGGGCCTCGGGAGCTTGAAGTACAGTCTCTGGTATCCGCCATATTGTCCGCTCGTGTTGTCGTGTAGTACCCGTTGCGTTGTTAAATAAGGAACATAGAAGGCAATATTGTGACAGTTCGTGTGTGTACCGAGAAAATACAAGGGACTCGTGGGATATTCCATGGTATTCAATGGAAAGTCTCACATAACTTGTACATGTATGCGATCTTTAAACTGGTGATGATTAAACACAACAAGAAACTAAATCTCACACGCTTTTAACATTCGATCACTTACTACATTCATGTGCCAAATATTGTGAAAATTTATTTTAAAAAATAAAAGAAATGAAGTAACATTGTTAGTCTCAATGGGACATTAGCAACAGGAAAGTGAGTTATATTCGGTAAATTATTATTTACACTTTTCATACTTTCAAAGAAAGCATTTTTTGACTCAGCGGTAATCAGATGAATTTATTAATAAAATCAAATAGCAAGCTAATCTCTGACGTTAAGCCGTGGGAGATCTGGGTTAGAGTTTAATAACATGCGGTAAAGCAAGAATTGAATTGATCAAGCGAAAAGTAAGATAATTATATCTACGGGAAAAAAAATATTATTTTACCTGGCGATTGGGAACCATTTCAGGAAAGTGGTCCAAGCTAGCATCTACTAACAATGCTTCAATTTCCCGCTTTGAAAAGATAAAAAAGCTAAAATATTAGAATAACAATTAGCAATGTTTCAAAACCATCTCTTTCGCATTTTTATTTACACTTAATGTAATAGTTTAGCCTTTCAATGGCTTGTATGTTCTAATTCCCACCTTATGGTGACAACATAGTTGAATCAGTTTACAACGCACAATAAACATCAGCAACAACATGATTTGTTTGCTTTATTTGTTTACTTTACATGTAGTTGTTCACCATATTCCTTTTTTTCTAATGAAGAGCGAGAAACTTATTACCTTGCTTTTGGGCAGTTCTTTTGGTTCCTATGTGGAGAAAAAGATATCCAAGGACTTAGCGGCTATATTGTTTAGTGTCTAACCCGATGCAAAGACGTTTTTCACCTTTTACAAAGTGTTAAAAATATAAATAAAATCCTTTCACATGTAAACTTAGTGTATTTCAACGAAATTTTGGCAGTTTCAATTTCACTTTCTTGCAAAAGTCTTTACGTAAGCATGGGTTTCAGCTAAATGTCAGATTCTAAAAAGCACCTCGGTTTGTTGAAGCTAATGTTCACGCTCTTTTCCATTTTTTATGCTCGTGTTAAAATTAGAAGTTCATTCATGGCGTAAAACGGACCACAAATGCCATGGAAATTTCAAGAGAGACGCCAGTTAGGGTTGCAAACAGAGAGTTTGATTAAAGGCAATAACATAAGCCAATTCTTTATTTTACCTCTCTATTTGGATTGTTTGTTCTGATTGCAAATCCAAAGGTAGTAGTAATAACTGAAAGGATTAACAAGAAGGAGAAGATAAAACTGAGGTGGTCCATGTTCAACCTAGAAAACAATAATACCGCGAACACAGAACATTTATTACCAATGACAAGCAGTTCAGCAGCAGAACGTTGCGTCAACGAAGATTTCGGTAAATGTTGGAAACAAACTGATGATTATTAAAGAGACAGTTTAAAGATAGAAAATACAAAAAGACTGACTTGCTGTTTTCTACGCTGTACAGGTATCTATTTCTGCATGACCTGATAAGCCTTTATGTGAAATCGCTCTAAACAGGTTGCTTTATACCGTAAAACTTTGCTGTAGCCACGTGAGTTACTTTTTTTTAATTCGTTGCCTTTTTTTGCTGTGCCTTTGTTTCTATTTTAGTGGCGCGTTCAGTTCAATTTCTGCATTTATTAGTTCATTTTTGCCCACTTTTTCCGTGCAGATTAGATGCAGATGAATTATTTCACGTTGTGTTATGTAATCGCTTATTGTTAATAATGGTAATTGAACTGAGTGGAGTGCAATTTGGTCTGAAAGCATACGCGTGATTTCAAAATCGAACGAGCGCGCAGCGCGAGTTCGATTTGAAATCACAAGTATGATTTCAGACCCAAATTGCACTCCACTCAGTTCAATTGCCACTTTATTAGATCCATTTTGAAATCACACAATTTTATCGCCAAAATTTTTAGCTTTTTGGTGTATTGTTCCAGTAGCCGGTTTGTTAAAAAGAAAAAGAGGAACCGGAAACGCCTTTACGTCTCATTTAGTATGCAAAACGATGTCATGTGACGAAAACTCATCCGAGCATGACAAAGAAACAAGCAGTTTTGAAGTCGGAACGAATATATTCTACTTCAGGTATAAAAGTTCAATTCTCGTCGCCTGAATCAATGATGGAAGGCCTTTCTTTCTTCTGTGGTTGAGGCTGCCTTTGGAGAAGGAATTTGAAGGTGCATCCTGCGTAGTTCTGCCATGGATTTCTTTTGAGTTGTGAAACTCTCTCGAGTGCACGATGCCCAGTGGATGGTATTTTTTTTTTTTCTTTCATACCGTTTAATGGCATGATTTTGAGGGAGTCCAGCTAGTTATCTTCTCCATTTCTTTTTGTGACCTCGGTGAAGGACTCAATACTCAGGACCTTATCAAGTTCTTGCGGCGCCATTTGTTTCAAGATATTTCCAAGATGGCGGGACTTGCACCAGCTTCGTAAGACGTTCATTCATTCACTGTTTTGTGGAGCGGGGCGTATTTTGACTATGTTTATTCACAGCGACCGAGTTGAACTCTTTTGTTGCTTCGTTTGAAACTGCCGGAAACCTGGAAAAATCTACCTACTTGAGATGGCTCTGAATTCGTTGTTGTGTGGTTTTCGTTTGTTTATGTTTTACTGGACTCGGTATCATACGGATCTTGAGCAGTTGTTGAAGAAAAATCGCCAAAATATTCGTCAAAATGGACACTGAAAGCTTGAAACTTCCATTAAAGTAGGTCTTCAGCCTGAGGGAGCTCATAATCGTCATTCAGAAACTGTAATTAATTAAATTCGTCAATTTGTTTTGGAAAAACAATAGCAAAGTTTTGGCAATAGTACATGTAGTTGCAAAATTCTCCACACAATGGGTTTTTGCCTTTCATTTTCCTGAAATTTTTTAATGATTACTTTAAACTAATCTTGAAATCCGATTGGTTGTTTTGGTTTACTGTCCCATTGTCATTGGCTGAGAAAAAGATGCGATTTAGAGCAAAAAATAGTGCCATTCGTGAATAAATCGCACCACTGAGAGCCAATCAGATTGCAAGGATAACCAGTGATTTCAAAATGGATTTAATAAATTACGTAACCTCATCAAGTCTATTATTTTGGCTCAAAATTCTGTATATAGCGTTGTGGTTTTTTTGATTTGTATTCAGTCGTTGTTATTCCGGCGTGCCATACAGATCTTTTATTATATAGACCCGAGTGTTTTACTGGAAAATACACCACTCGTAAATTAAAATTCATGCGAAACCACTTCCGGGACTCGGGTGGCGTATTTTCCATATCCTCACCAGTGAAGATATCGATAATTTGATATCAAGTTTGTCTCTTAAATTGTACTTAAATTCGTTGGTGTATGATCGAAACATCTTCGGGTCTTCCTCGAAAGTCTTTGGCAATCATCGGCAATCTTCGGACATTTTCGGAAAATATTCGGAATATTCGTGTGACCTTCGCACAAGTTTTAAAGAATCTTCGGAAATCTTCGGAAAATCGTCAAAAACGCCGTCACAGTATGTCTATATAATAAAAAGAAGATTGCACGTTAGTTCGAGGATATGAATTTTATGCTCTCGTGGCAAGAACAATTTTCTTGCCACTCCAACTTAAAATTCATATGTTCTTGCCACCGTGTAATATTCTCTATGTATGTAATCACTTTTCCCTTTCCAGGTTTTGTTGCTTGTTCAGTATGTGCTGTTCTTTCACAGAAACTTACGAAAAACGGTCATCGCACTGTACAGGCCCGCCAATAATCCCGTCCCGCAAATGGTCCCCAAATTGGACCGCAAATGATCCGGGACCGGAACTGATTCCACCTCAAAAAGTTAAAAATGGCGTGGACTCAATGAAAAGTCTATGGATGGATATAATTTTTTTTTTAATTAAAGATAAGTACCTGAGGCATAATAGCACCAATAAACAACGTTAAATAGACTGCGCAAAATACCTAATTGACATATGTCGAATGCATAAATTTTTCGTTTGGGAAACGCCCCGCTTAGAACTTTTCCCAGTACAGCTGTACACTACTTATTATATCTGCGTCCTTGTTAGACACTGGCTTCCATGAAAGTGCACAAGAGTTCTTCGTTCGAGACACCGCAGTGCTCTCTAGATAGATTTATTTGCATGCCGTACTTGTGGAGCTGTCGCTTTTGCTCGTGCCATTTTCTTTTTAATATATAGATCGTTTTGACCGTCACGCGATAAAAAATATATCGAAAACCATCCAGTGAAAAAAGCTAAGAAATTGTGATGTTATGGAAGATGAAACTAAATGAGATACTTCTCCAAGTTTTAGGCCTGTGCGTTTCCTCAAACTTCAGGTATTCGTCAAAATGTTTCCCAGAAATTTACGGAGCCCAGTATGAAAACGCCATGTTGGTGTACATCCGCAGCACACCAATATTCAATTATTCAATAATCACCAATGCACTCAGTTTATTTCTCAATTAAATATATAGTACGCGCTTAAAACAAATGGACCTTCCTACCGATTTGACGCATTATAATCGATTTAATATTTTCGCGCGCACACGATTGGTCTAAACGCGTCACGTGACTGAATATGCTACGGCTAAAACTCGGGACTTCGAGAAATAATCATTCCCCGATTTTCAAAACCGCACGCGTTGAGAAAACTGAAATATTTGAAGGATAATAAACATAATACCCTCCATTTGGCGCGAAAACATGCTCGGATATTTGCAATTGGACATTATCTGTTCCTCCAAGCTCACAGTTTACCTCAACGTACGCTCTCGGAAAGGTGATTCTCGGAACACATAATGTCCGTGGACAAATATCCAAGCTTATTTTCTCGCCAAATGGAGGTTATTGTTGATTTGTAATCCATGGAATATTTTTGCCTTCGCACGATTGGTCAAAGCGCGCCCGTCCCTGACTGGATATACTCAAGCTAAAACTGGGAATATCCGAGTAATATTCCCCAAATGTCAAAACTGCGGAACATATTTGAAGGATAAAAACACGGGATAGCCTTTTCGAACAGATAATGTCTGCGGACAAATATCCTAGAATATTTGCCAGCCAAATGGAGGATATTGTTTATATATCAACAATTTTTCGTAATTATCAACTACGCAAAAAATCGCCTCCATAGATCGATTATACCAAGCCGAATTTAGTAAATCTACGATGCTTCATAAGAATCCGTTGCAAACTCATAAAAATATGGGATCCCAAAGTTAGAAAGAAATGTACGCCAGGGAATAAGCGTTGCCCCCCATGGCATACATTTCTTTGTAAAAATTGGCAAGTTCTTTGTCCCAGAGTTCGTCACGAACAAGAACTTGAAGAAAAAAAAATAATTACCGATTGTTTCAAGCCTTACCATTCAACCATCCTTGTTTATTTTTGGTTGAGTATCCTTCTAATTTTGAAATTTATCATGTAATTAAGAGAAAAAAAAGACTTGAAATCATCACAGTGTTGGTGTCGGTATCCTCAATTTCGTTCCCAGGCTTTCTCACTTTTCCCTCCCATTCTCTAAGGGAAAAGCCTTGGAAACTAGGTTATAGAATCCTTTGGACTGTACGCCAAAGACAGTCATCCTCTGCACGCGTAATCTCAAGTTGAAAGTCAAAAGAACAAAAGCAAAAAACAAACTATGTGAAGCGAAAAGAGTGAATTTATGTAGTGAAGGCCAAGTGAGAGCTTGTACGAAGTATAATTCCCCGCAGTCTGCTTTTGGTTTTCTGCCTGTTTCCACTCAAAACGTTTTACAGAGAGGAAAAAAGATACACATTATTTTACAACTGAGAAAGAAATGATCTCGGAGACAGTTCTGTGTGTACACCGAACAAATTTGGCGACGAGCAGTGATTTAGGGCAGGGGTAGAATCGTACTGTAGGGGGGAGGAGGCCCTTTCTTCCGGGATTCTACAATACCAAGAGGAACTTATAGAACTTGTTTTGCGGTTCCGTTTCTGAGCTGGCCAGTTATTCTGGGTTTTAAGGAACACCGAATAAACCTTTATGAACCTACAGGAGGAGACGAAGACAAAAAATGATCCCGAAACAGTCCTATATATAGAATACATATAGTGTAACACTTGGGCACATTATGTGGCACATAAAGAGGCTTTATTAACTTTGTTTAATTCAGTATTTTCTTTTAAATTGTAATTATCTTATGAAAACACATACAATTAATTTATCACAACTTTGCTAAAGCTATTAGTTGCTATTCCATGTCGACAAGCTCACTTTAACATGTTTAGTCACGTTGAAATAATTTGAAAGATTTGTCATTTAAAACAACGGAAATAAAATCTTACTTTTCTAAAGCAAAAAATTAAAAGAAATCTTTGTAGTGCGACTTAAAATGTATTGATCTGTTTGCTTCTTTAGGTAATTTCAACCTCTTCCTGCTGTTCCTCTTCCTCTTTTCCATCTTCTGTCTTAAATTGTAATCTGTATTTCTTCACCGGATCACTAGCAGGTGAATCCTGCAAAGCCTGAGGAGCGAAGAATAATACATGTATTTCAACTCATCTAATTATACTCTGAGGGGATCAGGGCAGCTAGTTGCCGGATTTGGTGGTCTTGAAGGTTCGATGAAAGCAATCAATATTACAACACAGAGAACCTTCTCGAAACTAATATCACAATGACATACATCGCTAAGCAAGTCTTAATCTCTAAATCATTTGCCCTTGGATACGAACAAATACATCAATTGAAAACGCATGTGGTAGATAAAGCAAATATATAAACAATAGCCTCCATCTGGGGCGAAAATATGCTCGGATATTTGTCCGTGGACATGATCTGTTCCGAGATGCGAGCAGTTTTCCGAGAGCCAAGCTTGAGGAAAACTTTGAGGATTTATTCTCATGGATCATAAAAGATTTTCGTGATTGTAGCGTGACGTTACGGTAAAGGACCTCTTCACCCAGGTTTACGGTTTTTGCAACGCACAGTAGTACTACAACTGAAGGAAGTGCAAAAGGGGCAAAAAGAGATATTTTTATCATAATAAGAATAAAGATAAATTGCCAGAGCCCTCAGGAGTAAAACGTGTTCAAAGTCTTATTGAGAATTATCGCTGATTTAGTGTGAGAGGTCATGTTTACAGCAAGCAAAAAATCGAAAAAACTAAGATTGATTTAAAACTACTAGAACTGACAGTTCCAAAGAGCTAAAACGGGGACATATTGAAAAGAATGGTATAGCAGTCGGAATATGAAAAATTCTCTGATAGCAACTGTCCCGATTATCGTTCTTTCCTCTTTCCATCATAATTTCAATACACTATTTGATATATGGGGAGTCACTGTGATCTAGGCAGAGTACTGGTAGAATATCGGCCCGAGGTCTTGACCGTACGGATCAAACGCCTCGACGCCCGTACAAAAAAAAAAAAAGAAAGACGGAGGGCCGATATTCTCCCAGTACGGTCCCGAGTATGCATGGTCAATAAGAGATTACACGGCTGAAAATGTTTATATTTATATAAAACAAATCCCACAATCACGGACTGGAAAAAGCGCGCAATTCTCACTGGGAGCCGTCTGACGTTAAACAAATCAGAAGGGAAAGAGAGTTGGAAGAAAAAGAAAAGGATTAGTTTTGTTCTTTCAGGAACGTAAGCCATGCAACAAACAGCTTCAAGAATGATCGCGCGGGTCTCAAGAGTGATCACGCGGGCTTCAAGAGCGATCACGAGGGCTTCAAGAGTGATCGCGCGGGATCATTCAGGACAGCGCTCGCTCCATTTACTGAGAGAACATTAGACCGGCAATAGAGCAATCTAGTTGGTTGATTTTAGTTATTGGCCCTCTGAACTAACTCAGTCATGTTACAAACTTATTAAAAAATGACTCACAAGATTTTGTTTTGTTCTTTCTTTGTTTTTTTGTTTTTTGCTGATAGCGTGACATTTCAGATAAACAACAAATCAAGTTAAAATACATCCGAAAAAAGAGGGAAATTCTAAACTTTTCAAACAAGTTTTGTTTCAATTTTTAAGTCGATAGATCTTAGTTTTTGGTATATTTTGCTTATAATAAACCTGACTTCTCACATTTTATACATCAGAGACACTTCACATATTTCTTCTCGAAGGTTCCGGTATGAAATATCTCCTCCTTCTCACTACCAAGATGTAAGATATATTTAGTCTCACCCCCTTTGCACTTCCTTCAGTTATGGTACTACTACACATCGCACAAGCCTGAACCGAACACGTGTAATTCAGTTCCTGAACCTCCACACAACTAGAGAACGATCTTAGCGCCGCCACTGGGTACATGAATGATTTGAAGCGGAACCGGAACTGGTTGTGCCATGCGCAGTACTACCATAACTGAAGGAAGAGCATTCTCGTCCCCAGAGCCCACGGTCCTTCTGACCTGCGGCAGGGATCGAGGGCTCTGGCCGGACCCGATTTTCTGAGCATGCGCAGAGTATTCGTTTCGTATTCTCAGCCAATCAGATTTGCCAGATTTGACGGGAAGTCCGTGAATCGGGGACTTCCGGTGTTGGACCAGCCCAGAGCTCTATATCTCTTATTATTATTATTATTATTATTATTATTATTATTATTATTATTTATTTACTTATTTATTTTTATAATTACATTACATTCATTAAGTTACACTACCACACACTTCTACACTACATAGTAATTCACTTAATTACTTTACATACTACTTTTACATTCACATTGTATACTACACTACTTCACACTACTTATACTTAACACCCGAAACGGAAATAAATCAGTAAGGTTTACAACGCTTACAACACTACATAAGTGTCTCTAATTAATGAGAGGCTTCCACTTTCCTTTGTGGATTTTAAGTCGGTTGTTCTTTATGGCTATAGATAGTTCATTGGATTCTGTGTGATCTAATTTTATCATGAGATGACGCAATGATGGTAAAATATTCTTCAGACGACTGTGGTAAATAACTAGCTTTCCAGCGATGATAATATGATTTAAAAGCAACTAATGAGTCCTTTTTTGCGTCAATCCAAAAATTATGTCACAGTCGTTTAGAGAATCGATAGCAATGTTCAAGGATTTAAGCCAAAGAACAACAGACATCCAGAATGCTACAATGAAATCACATATACAAAAAAGATGCTCGAGAGATTCATCTGAAAATTTGCAAAAAGTGCAGAGGGGTGAATCAATCATTTTCATTTTGTATAAGGATTTGTTGGTAAAAATTATTCGATTTAGTAATTTATACCGAAAAACTCTTGTTTTATTGTCAAGCGTGACAACATGAGGAATTTGATAGATCACTTCTCAATTAAGATAAGCACTATTCTGAAACAAGGTACCAAATTTATGCCGTGCTGAAGGATACACCTGAATAATTTCTATAAGGTTCCAATACAATTTCGAGGAGGTGATTGAATCAAGAGGAAGAGTACTATCTTTTAAGGAAAGAGTGTACCTGAGCATGATATTCCGAGAGTCAACTGAAGTGTTAGCTGAAGTTTCAGCTGAAGTTTCAGCTGAAGTGTCAGCTGAAGTGTCAGCTGAAGTGTCGTCTTTGGAGTTGATGAGCTTTTTCCATGTGAGAGGAATGGAATTGAAGAGACCAAACAGTAACAAATAATCATTAAAATTTAGCCTTTCCGCCTTGAAAAAGGTCCAAGGTTTAAGGCTGCCAGTATTTTTTAAGATATTAGCAAGAGATATGAGACCTTTTGAGTAGAGCGTCTTGTTGAAAATAGGTTTACCACCGATGCAGAGGAATTGGTTATTCCATAATAGTTGATTTAAGGTTACAGTATACCTTCAGATCGGCAATTTTCTTCAAATTTGGATTTTTGGTTCAAACTAATGGTCGAAGAGTAATCTCTAATTTCTGAAAACAAAATTGAAAAAAACCTAATATTGGCGGAGAAATGGATGTTTTACGTTATGGCCGGAAGTAAAAGTTCCCTCTTGATTGACAGCCCTATAACGTGTATGCAATCAACTGAGACTACTTTCGCGGGAGTATTACCGATATGGATACCACGAATTGGCTGGCTACTCAGTTAATCAGCATTGTTAATCCAAGCATTTTTCGTATTAGATGTAATTCTGTTACTTTATAAGTAAACATGGACCACGGAAAACTCCGTTTACCAGTTCGAAAAAGCGAAGAATGAATGAAAATACATCAATGAGTGAAGAAGCGAAAGTTGGCCTCGCGGATGAAGCTACAGACGTATCAAGCGGGCAAAAAGATCGAGTCAAGAGAAGAGAAAGATTTTGTAAAATTTTGGAACTCGACAGCAATAACAGCGATGTTTACAGTGACTCTTTTGTTGAGTTCGATACCGATGAATCGTCCAACTCATTGAGATCCATTGGAATATTATCCATGCACATTTGCTCTGCCGCGCTTTCTTTTGTTTGTTCTCGTCGCCCAGCTACTCTAGCATTCGTATCCTTTTTCGTCTTCCCCATTTTGCCAAACCAGCTTCAAGAAAAACCCAGCTGTAGAAAAATTATCTCTCCGCCTTGAGCGCATTGCGAAACGCAAGGTTTTTTTGCAGATTCACGCGTAAATTTCACCGCCAGTTAATGGTAGTAAATTTTCCAAGCGCTGATTGGCTCAGTGATCTGAGAACCCAGTTGAAGGCGTTTGTGGGCGGAGTTTGTTTGCGAAGCAAGATATTTTTCTTAGCGCTGTTTTCTCGGATAAATTTTTCCGCTTGAAGCAGACACTTTAAAGAGTTACAACTCAAACGGAATTTGTTTGTTTGCCCTCAAATTTGGACAGTAGCTAGATTAACATATAAAAAACAAAAACGTGTCTGCGAATTGTTTATTTCGAAATATTTTTTCTCCCAGAGCGATTTTTGTACGATCACTTCACATTTTTTAAATCCTATTTCGAAAATGTTCTGTAACTTTTTACTACAATTGAATATGGAAAAACGCAGACACGCTTTTTTAGCGCTTTTTGTCCTGAAACCGAGGAAAAATATAAATTGGCGAAAAACAAAATTCGCTTTGACTTGTAGCTTCCAAAAGGTGATTAGGACGATTGCATTTAGTGGCCGTGAAAAAATTGGCAATTCATTTTATTTCAAAATTTTTGGTATGGTTTGATAGCCAGCTCTATAAGCTTTAATTTGATATAGGGGCTTAGGTATCTAAAGCTTAAACCGGACGCGCTACATCGCTTGGACGCGAGACACCCCTGAAGGTATACGGTAACCTTAAGGCTTGTTCACGGGACAAAATGGGTTTTACGGATAGATTGCACCAGACTTCGAAACATTCCCTATAGAAATTTGGAAGACAGCTTAGGCAAGTCAGCAACACTGAAATTGCGATGCAAGAGAAGCTTACCACCATAATCTTTCAGAGAAAAGGAGAGTATTTGCCTCGAAGGGCTAATATAATCTTCAGTATATTTTTTAAGACACATAATACGTTGCATAACGATCATTGTCTGAATGTGAGGCGTTCTCAATCCGCCGTTTTTATAGTCGGTTATGAAAGCAAGGCGCTTTATCTTATCCTTACCTTTCCAAATGAAGCTATAAATAGTAGAATCGATTAGCTTAATAATATTTTTTTGTAAGGGAAATGAGAGATGCACGAAACATAAACTTGGGTATGACAAATCTCTTCACAATTTGAATTTTCCCATATAAAGTGAGGTGTCTCCATTTCCATCTTTTCAAAGTTTTCGATAGCGATTTCAATATATTTTCGAAATTTAGTTCCTGTCTTTTGCGCAAATCATAGGTGAAATGGACGCCTAGAATTTTCATAGGTTTGTTAATTTTCTCAATGTTGATGTGTGAGGGGTTGTAATGGTTTCCCCCAAGCCACAGGGCTTCAGTTTTCTCAGTATTCAACTTCAAACCAGATCAGATACCAAATCTATCTAGCGTGATGGAAAGGCGTTCAAAGGACTTAGTACCTTGTAAAAATGTCGTCAGGTCATCAGCAAAGGCTGTTAATTTAATTTACCTGTTTTCCACCATAATTCCTCTTATGTTCTTGTCGTGCCGAATATTAATTAGCAAAAGTTCAAGGGCAATAATGAAAAGGTACGCTGAGAGCGGATCGCCCTGTCTTACGCCTCTACATACTTCCAACATTTGGATTGAAAAACCACTGTTTAGAATGCAGCTTGATATATTGCAGTATAAAACGGAAACCCATGAAATGAACGATTTACCAAAATGAACGAATTTAATGCTTTGAATAGAAAATACCAACTTAGTGAGTCAAAGGTTTTTTCGAAATCAAATGCAACCATAAGTCCAGGTATTTGTTTAATTTTGGTGTATTCCATGATATCGTCAATTGTGCGAACCGCATCAAATATCGTTCTGCCTTTGACATAAGCGTATTGATCAACTTGTATAATCGCTGGTAAAACGTTTGCTATGCGTATAGCAATGGCCTTCGAGGCGATCTTAACATCGACATTTAAAAGGGAGGTTGGTCGCCAATTCTTAATGTATCTCCTGTCTCTATCTTTCTTGACGATCAATCTAATAATAGCTTGTTTTTGTGAATTAGATAATTCACCATGCTCGTAGGGATAATTTAAGGTATCAGTGAGTTGATGACCTAGTAAGTTCCAGAAACCTTTGTAAAAGTCGGCCGTAAGACCATCATTACCGGGAGTCTTACCATTTGAAAACATTTGCAGAGCTTCATAACATTCCACGAGCGAAAGCTTGCCTTCACAAGCCATCATTGATTCTTCACTTAGAATCGGAATGTTGTTGTCTAAAAAAGTTGAACACAGTTCTTCATTTAAGTCAGGATCTTGCTTGCTGTATAAGTTCTGGTAATAGTCCCTTAGTTCATTCATTATGGATTGTGGATTAACCGATATTCTTCCTTTAGAATCAAAAAGCCCGCGAATGGTAGCTTGACCGGATCTTGAGTTTTCTAGATTAAGGAAATATTTCGAATTTTTTTCGCATTTTTCATACCAATTGATTCTAGATCTCACTATGTTGCCGCGCACAATATAGTCGAATAATAGTTCATATTCATATTTCGCAGCATCAAGGTCGTACATATTTTTTTCTGAAGGATCACTATTACACGACAAATCGCATTGCTTAACTTTCTGTTCAGCTGTCGCAAGACGGGCTCTGCGCTCTCTAGCTTTTTGCTTGCTGTATTTAATTGATGCTTGTCTAATTCTGTATTTAATTAAGTCCCATAAGACCCGTTTGTCATTAACATCTTTGAATTCGTCAAGCCATTCAGGATAATTCGAAGAGATGAGTTGAATATAAGAAGCGTCCTCTAAAAGGCTAGAGTTGAATTTCCATGCAATAAGAAGGACTAAATTTTTGCTTATCTAAATTTTTAAGCGTTAGAGTAATTGCCGAGTGATCCGACTTAATGGCAGGAATTATATTTGTTTCGATTAAATCATCTTGAATTTCCGTGCTAACGAGCCAGTAATTCAAGCGTCGTCTTACTAAGGGTTTTTTCTGCGTCCAAGTAAACTGCTTTTTTTCAGGTTTATGAATTCTCCAAATGTCGATGAGGTCATTTCTTGTCATTATCTTATTGATTTTTTTGACAGATGGCTTGGACTCGATTCTTCCTCCTAAATTATCAAGACTGGGGTCGAGATGGCAGTTAAAGTCGCCAGCAAAAATGATTTGGCAGTTATGGCCCAGATCCAAATTTTATAGAGTATTAGCAACACCATCAAAGAAAACACATTGCTCCTGATTGCTCGTCGGTGTATATAAATTTACGAGAATGAAAGGTGCATCTTGAACGAGAGCTTCCACAAAGATATATCGGCCCTCGCTATCCCCCAGCACGTGCTTGATATCAATTTGGAGGTTTTCATGGAAACTGAGAATGAGAACACCTTTACTATGATTTGTGCCGTGCGCAAACAACATTTTACCTCGCCATTGCAGCTAAAATTGATTTTCAGTCCCTTGGGAACTGTAGGTTTCTTGCAGAAAAGCGATGTCAACCTTTTGTTTCTTAATCCATGTTGAAATTCTTATAAGATTAAATTTGGAAATACAGTTAACAATAAAGATTAGCGAAAAAACTGAGCAACGACGTTTCGGTGTCATCCTGGCACCATTTTCAAGTTAAAAAATATTTGTGCGAAAAGTAAACTAATTTATACCAATGGTAGAGGTGCGAAATTGAATAAATTAAGATTAAGATAGCTGTTCAATGTTCATGTTCATTCCAATGAGGTGTCAAACACTGGTAATGAGTTCAGTGTCTGTTCAAAGCCTAAACAAATACTTTTGCGCGAATGGAGTCTGACTGTGTGTTAAGGCTCGGTTTCTTCTTGTGAATCCACAACATTTCGGGGATCAAGCAATCGAACTTTCCCTGACATTTCTTTAGTATCTTAAAGTTGTTAGTCAGGTCACCAACTGTATCAACTCGGTGTTCATTTTGAAGGTGTTTTCCGATGGCGGTAAATCGGTGTTCCTCAATGCGCTTGTAAAGATGACGGCTAGTGTAACCGACGTATTCTGCATCACACAGATCACATATATAGTTATAAACAACGCACTGTTGATTGATCAAAGGTGGTTTTGGCTCTTGTACTTTGAGATCATCGCCAATTTTACGGCTTCTGAACACCGGCTGTAGTTTGTGATCAAGTTTATTACTCAAGTCCGAGAGATGTTTCTTTACTATGTCCGCTGATTTCTGGTCTTTAAAAGGCAGGACAATGCGGTAGATATTCTCTGTTGGAGGCGTCGATCTTGTGTCTGGTGACATCACTGAATTAACGAAACGGGTGATGGTGGAGTTCACAAGAGAATCTGAGTACTTGAGGTTAGAAAAGATCAGTTTAAGGCGTTCGCATTCTGTTGAGAATAGTTCCCATGTTGAGGACAAGCGGTAAGCACGGTTTAACATGGTTTTAACTAAAGATCTTTTATAGCGGTTGTCGACATGACTTTGGTGGTGTAAGAGGAGACCAGTGTTTGTGGGTTTACGGTAAACACTTGTTACCAGCTTGCAGCCCTTCTTGCATATTTCAATGCCGACAAATGGTAGCTTACCGTTAGATGCGATCTCCATGGTAAAGGATATGGATAGATGACAGTTGTTCAAAGTCTTCAGAAAGGCTTCTGCGGTTGGTATGTCTTTCATTGTGGCTAGTGTATCATCCACGTAGCGTCTGTAGAAGTCTGGCAACTTGTTCTCGTTTTGTAGCTTTTCCTCGATAGAACAAAGAAAAGTATTGGCCATTAGGGGACCCAAGGGAGAGCCCATCGCTACTCCATCAATTTGTTGGTAGAGTTGACCGTTAAATTGAAATAGCTGGGCCTTTGTTGCTACTGACAACAGTTCAATTAGATCAGCTTTGCTGATGTTTAGATGGTGTGTTTTGTTGAACCAGTTGTCAACAAAAGCTCTGTCAGCAAGGATCTCGATGGTTTCTTGTAGTGGGACGTTCGTAAATAGCGAAGAGACATCATAAGATACTAGGATGTCAGATTCGTTGAGGCTCAGATTGCGAATCTCATCAGCGAAGGAAAATGTGTCAGATATTGTGTAGCTGTTGATCGACAGGGGTTTCAGTTTATCGTCGAGCCATCTCGCGAGCGCGAAGTTGTAAGTACTTGTGGCGGATAGAATGGGCCTCATCGCCAGTTTTTCTTTGAGTCTTTGGCAGACCATAAAGATGGGCGAGTCGTGATCCTTTCGGGCAAACTGAGTCGGCAATCTGTTTTGGGAGAATTTTGCGCACGACAGATTCAAGGTGTTTCTCTTTCTGCAGTAAAGGGTGGTAGTTTTTGGGCGGTCGTCCACGCGTCTTGGGTCTCTCCGAACTTACGGCGGTAAATTTAGCTGTATCGTTGATGGAAGATTCACTCAAAAGGCGAACATATTCTACCTTATCCATTCGCGCAAAAGTATTTGTTTAGGCTTTGAACAGACACTGAACTCATTACCAGTGTTTGACACCTCATTGGAATGAACATGAACATTGAACAGCTATCTTAATCTTAATTTATTCAATTTCGCACCTCTACCATTGGTATAAATTAGTTTACTTTTCGCACAAATCTTTTTTAACTTGAAAATGGTGCCAGGATGACACCGAAACGTCGTTGCTCAGTTTTTTCGCTAATCTTCATGTTGAAATTGTTTTACGTTTGTGAAAGTCACGAATCCCTCGAGCATTAAGGACAACAGCTTAAAATTAAAATTAGCCATTTTCAAGTGAAAGTGTTATAAATAAGATCTTACAACAATTGAAAGTGGAGCCTAGCGAACAATACTTGACACACCTATTGAAATTCTGAAATTCTAAAACCTTTATGCACACACACGAAACAAAACACACAACAACGTACAGCGATATACATACCCACTGCTCCAAGACAAGTTGTAAGGGCGTCATCCTCTCCAGGCGTCATGTACGCCCAGCAGCACAACAGCTATTGAAAAATACCTGCGTATATCATTGTTAATTAAAAATAAAAAAAAACAGCTCTTGCATAATTATGGAAAGCACTTTACAGAAATAGCTATTCGAATAAAGACAACAACAAAGTGAAAACTGAGTCAGAAAAATGGATCGTTTGCTGGGATATATTTGCCACTAAGATATAGACGGTCGGGCTGAGCTTTGCTAAAAATCGCTTTTAAAACTCTTCGCTTTGCCTCCTTAAATTTAGACATTTGGGCCTTACGCAAATTGTACAACTCCTTACGAATGTCTTCATACACAGCATAGTTAGTACCCTTTAACTTACTTCGCGCCAGCTCCAAAACTTCCTGACGGTCAGAGCAGCGAAGAAATCTGGCCAAAATTGGACGTGGGCTCTTTCTGTTAGGTTTTTCAAGACGATGAATGGGTTGAAACTCAATTCTCTTCTGTGGTTCCGTCATCGATAGTTCGTCTGCCATAAACTTGTAAATAACTGCCGCTGTGTCCTCGCTTGATCCTTCACGGGCATCAGAGATGTTGTCATTTGAAGTAATCTTTTCTGGGATGCCTACAAATTTAAATTTCTCTCTTCTGTTGTAGGTTTCTGAATACAGAATCTGTTTGGGCAGTTCGTCGATGTTCGAAGAACAATTATCTTTGATGTCGTAGGCATTCTTCTTCAAATCTGAAATATCGTCTTCACAAAAGCATAAACTTTCTTTCAACTCATCTACCGATTTGTTGATAGTCTTGGTTTTTGAGTCGAGAATGGAGACTTCTTTCTCAAGTTGGCTCATGGACATTTCGATGCTAGATACAGAAGTAGAGAGGTTGTTCAGACGAAGTTCAATCTCGTCTAGCGTGTCAAGCTTGGACAGTTTAGCTAAGATAAGGTCGACTTTCTCGGCCAAACCTTCCGCCATTCCGATAGCTTCGAGAATGGTGTCGTCGCAGCTGGAACTTTCTTTCCTTTCCTTTGCCCCAGTCAAACGCACAAAAACGTCAGGTAACTTTGGACTTCTCAAATTACTTTCAACAGTAGAATTCAGCTTATCCATGAACAGAATATTAGGCAAAGTAATAAAAATTTCTGCGGATAGTTGCAAACACGTCTTCACTCTTCCACGACACGTGCGTTTTCCTTCATAGAGCTTGCTTTTTTATAATATTTTTCTATTTTTTTGTCTACCCCGTATAAATTAAAAAAAAGAAAAGATCCCACCTCATCAGAATTAAACAAGGACAACAAATTTAAAACATTCAAATTTCAATAAGTTTTCAAACATTGGAATAGCACGCTGGTATTTGTTTTTCATAAATAAATGGGTGTCTGCATTTTCTAATCCATTTTGCGTAAATGTTCTGTTTTTATCATAGAGGTGTTTCTTTACATCCCCCATGCGGCTCTGCCTGCCTTGTCGGCTCGTGCTCATCGCCCAATGGTGGAGTTCTTTGTCCTGCATTTCCTTAGCTTCTGCAGTAGTTTCTCGTGACAACAACTGAATCAAGGCTACGCGAAAATCTCTTAATCTAACAGCGTAAATTAAAGGATTAAACAACGAATTCAAAACAGGCAATAAAGTAATTATATAAGACGCAGTAACCTTTATATTGGAAGGGATTCTTTCCTTGAAAGAGACCAGAATAACAGCAGAGATATGTGATGGAATATAGTACAGGGAAATAACAAGCAATACATTAACAGTCGTGTAAAAAGCTTTCCTTTTCTTGAGTAACTTTTCCTTGCCGGGCTTCTAAAGAAACTTGGTTAGCAACAATTTGTTTTTTGTTGCGACAGACTTCTTTGTATACAGGGACATTGAAGTAAATGTGGAGAATGATTAGTAGCGTTTCAAAAACTATTAGAATTGCTGTTTGCGAAAGGTCTGCGCTGAAAAGGACGATGGCTGCAGCCCACGCCAGAGTAGACGCCACGATGATGCGAACTTCAGTGACCTGGGTCTCGTGTGTGAAGGGGTGTTTTATCGCAACATAACGCTCGGCGCTCGTCAAAATTAAGTGGTTAAATGAAGCCCGTAAACATATTAATGTGACGCTGTTTGATAGCTCGTTTATGGTACAAAACATGATGTCACCTCTGAGAAGTAAACTTAATTCGTTTGCAATAGATAGCGGTTGAAGAGCTAGTCCAACTCCAAGGTCAGTTGTTGATAAGCAGGCGAGTGCTATGTTAGATTTGGTGCGAAGCTGTGGTTTGGTTTTCACTGCAACTATCACCAGCATGTTGAGCAAAATTATGAAAGGACAGGCGAGAGCGTTGGCGACCATTCTGGTGATGAATACAGCGCGTACATCAGGAGAAATGTTCGCGAGATTTCGAAGATAAAGGCAGAAAGTAGAACTAGAGAAAGCAGTGTTGCTCGTAGTGTTATTCATCTTTGCTCCGATCCTGACTCGTCAAGGCTTCTTCACTTTGCGTTGCTGAGTTGGGTTTCTTGCGTTTTGCGCTTTACTTGCTAGTTTCCATGATGATTTGTATAAAAGTAGAATTTCACACTTTTGATTGTATCATTTCCCTTAGTTTGAAAACAAATTATTTTAATCACCTGTCTACAATTTAATGAACTAATTTGCATCATTTCATTAGCAAACTATGGTTAAGTGTCTGGCAATTTTTAATCTTCAGTACACGTGAGCTAAATTTATTATGCACTGGGAAAAAGATCTTCAATAGAAGGTAATCAATAGATATATATCACAGGAGAATTTTGAACCGCTAAGTACATCGAGCAAGCGGTGATTTGCAATGTTTGGTCGTTCCCTTGTTGTTCTTAACACTTAAGCATTTTTCGTACCTCGGTTTCTGTACTAAGAGTTTAAATAATGGCATTAAAATATCTGAAATATTCATGCGTTTACCATGCAAAATTTTGTGATTTACAATTCTGTCTGACACCTCGCCGCCACAAGGGTCGCTGTTTTCCAAATAGGAAATATTCTTCTTGTATTGTTTCATTTTCTTGTAGTGTTAAAAATCTGTGTTATCTATGCGTTCCTACGATACACAGAACTTGTTTAATACTACTATATGTTACGTTCAATAATGCTGCTTATTTTCGCGAGAGATGATGGTCGTATCGAGAGGTGATTGTCGTTTCTGTTGGAGTCATCCTAACAGCGTGCAAGAAACTGTTTATTAAATGTTATTTTTAAGAACTTAACTCTATCTTTATCTATATTTTTGCCGTTAGTCTTAGAACTAATGTGTCCTCCATACGCGTGTATCTCAGTCTTAGGCCGGGAATCAGTTAGCCAGCAAACAGGGTCAATTTCCAGCCATGTTTAGTGGCTACGTTTGGTCAATAAAGAATGATTCCAGTTATAAAATTCAAACAAACGTTTAGACCAAAAAGAAATTTAATGGCTTATACATATTCAAGGTGCAATTTGTCAAGCTTTACTGAAGAGACTTTTTAAGTTTCCGGTGACTTTGGACTGAATACCTATTTTGCCAACACTTACACGGAAATTCCCTCGTCTGTTCTCTTTGCGCTTCTCAGTTAGCAGTAGTGCAATGTTAAAACTGCATTGGTAGGTTGTCTTCTAATTAGTTTTTTTCCTTGCAAAAGTTGAAAGCTCTAGATGAAATAGGATCCCTGAAATGGAATCAACTCAAATCAAATATAATCAGTATATTTACTTATTTTTTAATTCCTGTTATTATCCGTCAAACAGCTGTGAGATGAGCACTCTCTCCCAGGCATTGGAGCGCTTACATGCTAGACGGGGTAGTCCATCTTTCCTGGGCACCCTGTCTACTTGCCCGAGGCATCCTTCTAGGAAACCTTTCCTTTTTAAACTTGTGGATACGCAAAGCGTAGAAACGTGTTTGATGCGGGGACTCCGATATGCAAATGTGTCACTCACTCACTCACTCACTCACTCAGGTGTAGACACTGCTCGTAATTAGTTGGCCCGAACGAGAGCGCCCGAGTCCGACGCCAGGTTGGAATAGTAACCGCGCCCGACGCCATATTGGAATAGTAACCGCGCCCGACGCCATATTGGATAGTAACCGAGCCGGACGCCATATTGGAATAGTAACCGTAAAGTCAGTGCGAGCCTACTACTCAATGCGTCCATCGTGCTAGCCCGAATATTGATGATTTTGTAGCCTTTACACGACCATTAATATTACGTGTTTCGCTGAATTGAAGTGGAGTGACTTCGAATGTTCGAATTAGTACTATGGCCAACTTAAAGGGTGAATTTCAGGAATTTTTGAGTCGTCCAGGCGTTCAAAATGACCAGGAGATGTGCATTTGTTTGCTGGAAAGTGACCTGAAAAGCTGATGTGGTAAGCTTTGATGAGAATGTGTCTTATTCCTCGACCTTAATGAGCTTATATGAGCGAGACGAACAACTTTTAATGAACGAAACAGCTATTGAATATAAGACAAACATCGGCACCATTGTATAATATTGTAATTTCATTTTTATAATTTAGTAAGATCTAAACCTGAGGCCAGCCGAAATATTGTTTTAACTCTGCGACGTTGTCTCAGCCTTGCAGTAGTGACGTATTATCGTTTTACTTTTCAAGTTGAATGAAATGCAATGAAAAACGTTTGTGAGCTCGTATGACTTGAATACATGCAAATTTTTTCAGTAGGCAGATCAACATCAAGATCTGGGTGTGAGGGAGGGGGGGGGAGGGGGCAAAGTAGTCTATGATTTGTTGTGCAGGAGTGTCCTATGTGACCCAAGAACCCTTAGCCTTTGCCACTCCATGTTCTGCTGCAAGTTTGCCACCCTAGCTATTCTGAACGTATGTCTTTGTAATATGTGTGCAAAAAAAAAAAAAAAAAAAAAAAGCCAACGAAAAAAGCTTACACTTTGTGAGTTAAGTGCGACCTTGCATGGTACAACCCCGCTTCTTTTAACAGCATTTAATAATACACCAGTAATTGCAAGTTCACCAATATGTTTCATCTCTAGATTACCTAATACACGAGTTTGGCCATAGGTCTCCTTTGATTTCCTTATAAACGGTTCCTGCCGGATTACCCCGCTAAACGAGGTGTGAAAGACCGCGAAAGCGGCGTTATATTCCGAGTCAACTTTTCATACTGCCTCTGGTGGCAATTAGTAGAGTGCAAAATAATAGCCTTAGACATTGAAGAGCAGCCGCCAGCGGATCCCACCTCAACTTCTTCATTGTTCTCCATTTACAGTGTTTACATTAGTCAGTATTATAAATATAAAAACAGGAGTAGTTTTTACATATGGAATGAACCAAAATCAAATATAATTAGCGGAATTTTTAAATCCTGTTATTTTCCGTCAAACAGCTGTAAGCAGAGAGCTTTCTCCCAGGCTTAAGGGGAAAGAACAACTCGTCTCATAAAACTCATAAAATAAAATGAATAAAAATAAACAAATAACTAAATGTAACTGCACCAATGTAACGCTGTTCCCACAAGAAGATAACAGCAGGACAAATAACAAAGTTTTGCAGGATCGTTGTATAATTTTTATAATTATAGTTATTTGTACTTTTTTTTTTTTTCTTTTATTCGCACGCCTTTTTCTCCTGCCGATTATGAGAATTTCTAACCTTCTGGATTTTGAAATAATTACCTTTCTGCGGAAAAATGAAATTTTTGGGATTCACGTAGAGAAAAAAAAGAAAGAAAATTATCAGGTTGAAAAGTGATCTGAAATTACTATGTAAAGCCTTAAATAATGTGAGGCTATTTTTTCCTTTTGTTTCCTTGAACTTTCTTTTTTTAAAATTGTGCTACATTGTTGTCTGAACCGACTCTAATATATAGATTTAGGCCAGCCTAAATGCGTAGCTCCTGGGCCGGGTTGCTCAGAGCCCAATTAAGCAAACCCAGGAAGAGGTAGAATTTTGATTGGAGTTTTGTAACTTTGCGGCGACGCTTTCTGTATATTATTGAGTTTTAATAATCACCATATACACAAAACAAAGCAGCAAAAAACATTTGTATAGAAGAAAAAAATATAATCCGGTTAACTTTCAATCCTGGGTTAGCATTCACCGGCTTTCGAACAATCCTGCCTTGTTTTCATCAAGTTAACCTGACATGAGCCTGGGATCCCATCGGAAACCAGCACCTGGTCAGCAGTCAGCTTAAAAAACACCACTTGACCTCGATGAGCTGTAAATTTGAGCCCGCGATATGGTTACGTGATACTGGTGAGAGGATACCTTGTTTTGAAAGGTGTCAATTGGTCATAACATGGATGTCCAATATCAAAGAAGTACACGGTAAACCAATGCCGCATGTCTCTGTCAACCTATTATTTGGAGAATGGCCGTCATGTTGCGCGACTCCGTCGTCGCCGCCGTCGTCGTGCGTACGCGCCCACGAGCAATACCGCTAGCCATAATAACCATGAAAAAATCCATTCATAGGTTTCCTCTTCTTTCCATATGAGTATGGGGCTCCGCATGGCGGAGCCTTCGGGCCGTCAGAGTTCCGCTATAAAAAAATTTCATCCCCCCAAAATTAACAAATGTCGACAAAGTTAAAACATGAATTTACAGAGTTTATGAATTCAAAGAAATATTTATCTGCAGATTTTCCGCTTCCTTCTGTTTCTTCTTCTTGACATGTATAACATGTATCGATGCATGCCTCTCGTAGGCCCTGTTTACTTGGGGGGAGGGTGCCCAGTATAAACGAACTACCTTGGAAGAGACAACTTTTCATACGCAGTGCTTCTCGAAAACGATGTCGTCGCAATGATCTCGTGATCTCGGTTATCGAGTCTTCTGCCAACACAAATCCAAATTGACTGATATCTTTAATTCCTCCTTCGTAGAGTTGGCGGGGATGATTCAAATGCGTTTTCACAATGAAACCTCCGTTTTCAATTTCCTCTCTGCCGTAGTGTGGACAGCGCCTTAGGTTCTGCTCGAAATTGCCAGGCATCCGCGTCCGACTACAATTTAATGGAGATGAGAAAAGCTATAACCGTGAAAAGGGGCACTGTGAACAAACCACCAAGGAAAAAGCCCAACTTCGATATATTAAAGTTCAGCTTAAAACAACAGACGTCAGCACGAGGCTCCGAAGAATAAACACAGCGTTTGAGGGGTCTATTCCAAGGAGCCTCTTGCCGAGGTCTGTTGTTTTAGACTGAATTCAAATATATCGAAATTTGTCTATTTGCGATTAAACTCATCTAAGTGGCAAAGTGGAACACGCGAGCAAGCGATATCAGCAAATCAAAGTGAAGGAGCCTTGACGAGTCAGAATCGAGAAAAGATGAATGTCACTTTATTCAATACCACATCGTCTGATTGTGGTTTTTCCCTTCCTCCTATAAATCCCCAAAACACTTACCTGACCTTCGCACTATATTCATCGCTAGAATCCTCGTGAACGCTCTCACCTGTCCTCTTACCACTGTGCTCAACATCCTGGCCATGGTGATGGTGGCAGTGATAACCAAGCGACACCTTCGCACCAAATCTAACATAGCACTCGCCTGTTTAGCCACAACTGACCTTTTAGTTAGTATAGTTCTTCAACCTCTACTTATTGCTGCGGCAAGTTTACTTCTCAAAAGTGAACCCATGTTTTGTACTCTAGGAGAACTAACAAAAAGTGCCTCATTTATATGTGTATTGGCTTCACTTCATCATTTGGATTTACATACATACATACATACATACATACATACATACATACATACATACATACATACATCATTTTTTTTTTTTTTTACGCAGGTCGGTATATAGGCAGCATAAGCTGATGTGGACCTGCGGTTAATTGGGAGTTACAAAATAATTAAAAAAGAAACCTAATAAACTTAATAATTACAAAAACGAGTAAAATTCTAAAATATGATTACAAGTTAAATTAGAATTCCTAAAAATATCTATAATTTGATAAATCTTTAGTGTAAATTATTGCTGATTGGTTGAAAGAGGTTCTGTCAATAACTGTAGAAAGATAACGAAGTTTGTTTTAAATCCATGGTGTTCTTCTATGGATTTAACTGATTGCGGTAAAGAATTCCAAGCCATTGCAGATCTATGTTTGAACGACAGTTTTCCAACATTAGAGTTCGGTCCGTCCAGAGTAAGTTTAAAGTTGTCTCTCATATTGCGTAAGTTAGGACTTTTCTTAATGATTGTTGCAACTTGTTCAGGGCAAAACCCGTAGTAAGCTTTATGTGTCAGACAGAGAAGCCTCTTCTTGTAGAAATAACTTAATGATTTCCAAGAGGGTGGTATCTGTTGTTTGAAGATGAGTTTGGCCGCACTAAGATGAATTTTCTCTAGACCGTCTAGTTTCGCTTCACTGCAATTTCCCCATACACTTATTCCATAGGTCACACTCAGAAGAATACCCTTAAAGTAAATTGGTTCTAATATTTGGCAAGGAAGGCTTTTAAACCTACGTAATAGCTTCACCTTCTTAGTCATAGATGTTGTAAGATCTTTTATATGGTATCCCCAGCTTAACTTATTATCAATCGTGAACCCAAGACAGTGCGACTTATTAGCAAAACTAATTACGTGATCACCCAGCTTAATTGGTCTTAGAGGACCAAAGCAATCTTTACGGGTAAGAAGCATAACCTCGGTTTTATCAGGATGAATAGTCACAACGTTCCTATTACACCACTTAGCTATTTCAGTTATTGAGGTTTGGATCTTGGAACAGACGTCATCAATGGAATCGCCAATACAATATAAAGTTGTGTCGTCAGCAAACATTTCCATCCTTCCACAGCTAGGCATCTGTGGAGGATCGTTGACATAAATACTAAAAAGCCTAGGCCCAAGTACTGAGCCCTGAGGTACACCGAATTTGACTTCCGCTTCACTAGATCTTTGACCCTCAATCTCAACAAACTGCTTTCTCCCAGATAAATAATCAATAATCAAATTATACACATTTCCTGAAATTCCACAGGATTGGGGTTTAAGAACCATTGTTTTATGACAAATGGAATCAAATGCCTTTTTAAAGTCGATAAACAGTACACCCACAATTCTATTTCTATCCAGCTCTTGTCTCCACACTTCGGTCAGATGCAGCATTAGAAGTTCTGTAGATCTATTTGGTTTGAAACCCCATTGGTTTTCGCTGGACAGTCCTTTGTTTACAAAGTGACAGTCAATATAATCCCCTATAATACTCTCGTAAATTTTGCTCGGAATGCTCAACAGGGAAATGGGTCTGAAGTCACCTCTTTCAGAACTATTTCCCTTTCTGGGTACAGCTTTTACTTTACTCATTTTCTATTGGGAAGGATACTTTGAGGTTTTTAGACTTTTTTCCCATAACATAGGATAGACCGACAGTTACAGCATCACCCCCTAGTTTGAGTCCTCTTGCGGTTATGTTGTCAGGACCACACCCTTTTCCAGGCTTAACTCTTTTGTCAATAACTATTTTAATCTTGTGAGCATTTAGTTGTAATGGCTCAGCAGTAGGAGTGACTTGATAAACATGGTTATGTTGATTTACACTGTTATCCAATAAGATACCATTTGCAAGTCTTTCACCAAGTTTAGAGAAGAAATGGTTTAAGCTTTCTGCCTTATCTTTAGCATTAGTTATGATGTTTCCATCCTCATTTTTGATTGCACCCACACTGCCCTTTGTTTTGCCTTGCATTTCACGTACCACCGTCCAGAAATCACTTGAGCTGTTAGCATTTTTAAACTTATCATTACAATAGTCTGCTTTGGCTTCTCTCATGATCTTAGTCACGTGATTTCGTTGTTGACGATACAGTTTCCAAGCTTCTGGATCACCTGGATTACTTTGAGCTCTTCTTAGCAGGGCATATCTTCTATTCATCACCTTCCTGATGTTGCCATTCATCCACTTCAAACCATTAGTGCGCACTTTTACTTTTCTAGTTTACAGATGATCAGTCATAACGTCCTTACATAAATACTCCCAAGCCTAAGCAACATCATCTACGTCATCAAATATCTCACAGACACTCCAAGGTGCCGTACTGAGATCATGTCTGAGTTTGTCGCAATTAAGGTTCTTAAAGTCTGTCACTTCTTTTATCACTAGACTTGATTTTTTCTCCGCAAATTAACTACAGCATATACAAGATGGTGATCAGAAATGCCTGGGGCATAACAGCCTGCAATTTTCACCTTGGATTTATGACAAGTGAAGATTAGGTCTATGATTGTGTTTGAAAACTCTGTAGTTCTTGTAGGTTCTTTAATGACATCCTCTAAGCCAACATTTCTGGTAACTTTCAACAAGCGTTTTCCCACACTTGACTTAAATGTCAGAGTTGAAGTCACCCATGACCATAATGTTAGATCTTTTTAGCCACAAATCATCTAAGATTGCATGGAACTTGTCAAAGAATTGGTTGTCAGTTGGAGGTCTGTAGAAAGTTCCTAGTAAAAGTCGTTGAGATGCAAGCATAAGATCAATCCACACTTGCTCAAGGTCACTTTTTGAGCAGATATCATCCCTTTCAATGACATTCAAACAATTCTTGTAATACATTACACAACCACCCCAGGAATTTCCACATTTTCTGTCTTTACGTACCGATTTATATCCATCAACAGATATTTGGTCATCTTCAATTTTGTTGTTCAAGTGTGTTTCAGTTAACCCCAAGATGTCAAACCTCGTTTCTTGGAGAAGGAATCTGATTTCCGACATTTTGTTCGGCAATCCATAAACATTTAAGCGGGCGACCTTTAGACCTTGCGTGTTAATTAATGGCTCCAGATCATTGTAAACCTGAAGGTCGTGTGTGTGAAGAACTTCCAGGGTAGCGTCATCAACAAAGCTGTGGAGTGGCTCAGGATCACTAGGTACTGTGCAAGTGGGGCATATCCATGGGATTTCATCTTCCATTTGCAGTCTGCGATACTCGTTTACAGAAACACCTCCACATTTTATGTGGCACCATTTTGAACAAGAGTCGCAGTTTACAGCACGATGAGTCTTCGCGACTGTCCTCTTGCATACGGCGCACTTGGCTGAAATATTTACAGTAGCCGTTGGACCGGGATTAGGACAGATATCTCCGCTCACTGTAAGTCGCGATAAGTTAAAGCAGGACTGTGAATTAGGATAAAGTGAGATACGAGTGGAAACAAATTTCCGACCACGTGTCTGCTTCATCGTTCGACCAGCTCGTGAAAAGCGACTGTTCGAAAGCGAAAATAGTGAAAAGTGAGTGAGTGAATCATCCTTACCAACAATTTCGTATGTTCTACTATATAAAGAGCTTTTTAGTAGACATATGAGCACAGTAGTCCTTGCGATCAACAACAAAATGGAGAACCGAGAAATCACACGTCCGTTCGCCATGACCGCCGAACTTTGTCTTGCGATTTATCACCCCTTTGCATACGAGGCCCTGGTCACTGAAGTTACACGATAACCATTGTACTGCTATTTATTTCCTTCTAATATCTGTGCTCTGATTCTGATCTCTTTCAAGGAAAGAATCCCTTTCACTATAAATGTTACTGCTTTGTATGCTTTTACTTTATTGCCACTTGAGCTGGATGTGGCAAGTCTCGGTTTTTAACCCCATAATTTTCTTTTTCTCTATCGCGGACAACAAGATTACTTTTTTACTGCACAAAAGCAATGATTTTCAAAGGTGAATAAATGTGAATGTTTCATCATGGAGCAACAACGGAGAAAAAGCGAATCTATTCTACAAATCAGACAAAACAAGTTTAGAATATTTTCATAAAAAAAAGTTTGTAATTTTACCCTGATTTCTCAAAGTTCTAAATTTTGTAAATCTATTTCGTTCCCCTTGGAGGTTGGACTGCAAGAAGAGAAGCAGCAGGAAAAAAAGGGGAAAATATTAAATAGTGATAACGGAAAACTTTGTTATCTATCGCGCCTCGAACTTATCGAAGCTACTGTGTTACATGATTGCAGTTAAAATTGTGTTTATTTTCTTCAATAAGAGGCGTATAAAATATGCTTTCTCCCTCAACAACTAATTGACACGATCTCACAGCTGTTTAACGAAAAACAACCGGAATAAGGAAGATACTCTCGTTATATTTTATTCGAGCTGATTCCATTTTCACTTTATCGATAGCTTGCAATTTTTGTTTTTGTAAAAAAAGCAAATTACTAAAACTGCAGACAGAGTAGACGAGGGCTAAGAAATAATATTTCGTGTAATGCCGATGTAATTAGTATTCCGTAAAACTTCTGTGGACATTCAAAAAGTATTTTCAGTAAAGCTTTTTATTGAGCAAGCGAAGCCGCTAAAGATGGCTGGAAATTGATTTTGTTCTCTCTGAAGACTGCCTGTTGGTTAGGCGGTACACAAGAAATAGCGGACACTTTAATTCTTAAACTAAATACAGGAAAATTGCTACTGTTGGAACTTATTAAAAGAAAAGAAAATTTTACCACCAGTTTCTTTCAAGCTGTTAGGACGCCTTGAACAGAAACGACCAACAGTTTCGCGCAAATGAAAGCAACATTATTGAAAATAATATTAAATAAGTTTTGTTCGTCGGTTAAACGTAAAATATCAAAGGTAACACACATTTTTTCAAAAACGAGAAAATGCAACAAACCAACATGATTAATTCCTGCTTGTAAAACAATGACACTAACATGTGGTGTCAAGATATAATTAGAAAGAATTTTCAATCATTAAATGTTGGTAAAAGCATTAATATATTAGATAATTCATTGCCATTATATTACTTAAGAGCGTGTCCATGAAAAAACCGGGCAGAACCAGGCAGGGGCGCAAAATTGCGTCTAAGCGACACGTATGCAGTTATTTCTTGCTTCCATTCTATTTTACACCTGAAAACTTAAATTGAGGGAGCTTGTGAGTTGAATCTTGTATCGACAAAGTGAGAATGCCTCTAGATATAGCTCCAAAAATATTTGAAAGAAGTGTCTCAAGTGCCTCTCTTCGCCACATTTTTACCTGTAATCGATAGGAAAATGCTTAGCTAGATATTTCTTGTTGATTTCAAATTAGGTTAAGACAGAAAAACGGCTTTTGTGTTTTAGTAAATGTGTTCATAAAACGACCATAAATCCTAAAGTTCTATGTAAACAGTACCCCACAGTGGCGGATCTAGGGGGGGCCCTCCCCTTATTTTCAGTGAAAAAAATTGCAGAACAAAGAGAAGCCGGCAGGGCAAATAAATATTTGTGCTTTTAAACTGATAGTTGTAGAACGTGATACAGGAAATTTCTAGTTGTAGAAATACTAAACCAAAGATTGCTATATATATATGCATAAATTTGTGCCAAGTTTTAGCGAAATCGGTGATTTGAGCTGTATCACTTTCTGCTTGGTTTTCTCATGGAAACGCTCTTAAGTGGAGAGCTACCTACTTTGTAGGTTTATTTCGACGGATGATCATTGAGTTGATGCCAAGAAGAGCTAGGGCTTCGAATCCATGAAAGAATTAACAGGAGAAACAATTCGACTGCCTGATCGTGTCCATCACTGCCTGTTTCACTTCTTTCATCTTCCAACAGTACAGGAATGGATTCAGGGTGGAGTTTAGTAAAAGAAGAGTTATTGGGGCATGCAGTGCGAAAACTAGAGGTTTATAAACTAATATGGCCATCACTACAACAAATGGAAGATAACAAGCCAGTAATGTTATTTGCACCCACAATGCACTAGACACTGTCTTTCGGTAGCGTGCAATATTCAATGGAGTTTCTCCTCCATTCTGTTGTCCTTGATGAACATGCTGTTGTACTTGAGCTTGGTGATGGCGAAGTATTCGGTAGATTTTCATGTAACAGCTGCTTGAGGCTATTATACACAGGATTACTTCTGTAGCAAAGATGCCAGAGCCATAAGGGATGTAAAGAAATATTACGGCATTCGCAGTGTTTGAAAGCCAAATTATAACCGCAAGGACCCTTACTCTCCTCAAAGTAACCACCTGTCTGTACCGAATCCCCAACTTCAGGGCGAAAAGTCTGTCCACACTTATTGCAGTCAATGTCATCAAGGATACTCCACAGAAAAATGCACTTGTTGTATTGAAAAGTAGTACAGAATATAAACAATGTTTGGAATGCTCAGTGGACAACAAAACGTTAACGTAAAGAGGCTGTACAACGAGACCCACACAGAGATCGGTGCTCGCAAGGCAAGCCACCAACAGCTTTGATGGCGGATGAAGTGATGACACTTTTGGAAGAACAGCGATGATCAGAACATTTCCCAAAAACGCGGTGATGGAAAGAAAAATATTAATTGCTGAAAAAATGATCTTTTGCTTTGGTTCGGTAATAGACGTCAAGCAATAAAACTCTTCAATTGTAGTTTGGTTAATAATTTCAGTTAAGTTTAACATTTTATTCTTGACAACGATTGTTACACTGTCTTTTTGTTGGTTTAACCAAAAGTGTAGTGAAAATCCTCTGTCCAAATATAACTTTTGCTTCTTGAGATTCCTTTGCCTCTTTAATATTCCTTAGTCGTGTAAGTCTCGTGAGACCATTTTAGGGTTTTGTTTTTCGCTGAAAGAAAAAAAAGCATATAATAAGCTGCAGCAAAGTTTTTCCATCTTCTATTAATTTCGCCATTTTCGTCCTTAAAAGTTGCTTCTAGGTAGCTTTGGCGAGAATTAGTGACCTTTTTTCTTTGAGCAGATGTTTCCACCCTACATTGAGTTGGTTAGATGCTTTTCATGATGATACGAATCAAAAGTAAACTCGGAAAGCCTGTTAGTGATGCTTTTCTCGAGGCTTTCTGAGACGTTTAATTACTACTCGGATATTTATATGCCTAGCCTAAACCTTAATAAGTTTTTTTGTGCGATCACTGGCAAGTCGTGGGTGACAAATTAAAGTCGGCGTGCATGGATCAGCACAAATATCAAATCATTGAAACATTTCGCTTATTCAGAGTTGAATTTAGTAACAGGAAAGTAATGATACATCTCAAGCAAGGCCAAGACATTGTATTTGTCCGGCAGTAATCCAATGACGGAAATTATAGCCTCAGCTATACCGCGCAGAAAATAACAAGTCAGCTGCGCCATTTAAAACCACTTTGGCTTGAACGAATTTGCATGTGTAATTACCTTTAAAACAGTCCAAGCTGTTTAGCGTAAACTATTCTTCCCAGGCCTGGGTTGAATCTCCTGGTTCAGCAATGACCTCGTGTGTCTTTGATGTTAGAAATCAATTTTAAACTTTAAAACCTTCAAACAGTAAGGAAATCTTGAATGTGAACGCCCAAACTACTGTGCATGATTTATTCAGACCAATTTCGTTCTTTCAATTGAAAATGCTATAAGCGATACCCGGCTGTTATGCCAACGAGGTTTAGGCTTCTATGTAACGCTTCTATTTTCATGTAAATTTTCAGTCAAATTAGATGATATTAGCTTCCATTAAAGATCGAAACGAATCTTTATCTTTTTTTTTTTTTTTTTACTGAAATTCAGAATTCGAAAGGAGAGAATGGTAGTTTTGATTGAATTTCTTAAATACTTTATCTAAGCGCTTCGGTAGTGCTCATGCCATTATTTAGATGGAAATTCAGATTCGATTTCAGTCATCTGCTTGATCTTCTTTTATCATGGCGAAACCGATACACAAACTGTAATCCTTTATAACAGCAGTAACGCACCTGCCGCGATGTGAGGGGAAATGAAACTTGCATTGATACTTTGAGCCAAACAAAATGTACTCGGAAAACCACAGCGAAATGAAATGTTTTTACCTCTTGACTGAGGCATATAATTTCTTATTGTGTTCTGCTAGACCCAATGATTAAGGAAACCGGCATTGAATACCATTATTCAAATTATTATGAGATAAAATTTCATCCCATGAATTTTCATCCCATTTCTCAGCTATCAAAATAGGTCATTTTTCTGCTGACAATTACTTACAATGTTCACCAATTTTCAGCTGCCACTAAAACCCCATCCAGACTGTATTTTTTGGTTGCTTCGTTATATAATAAATGCTGGATTAAAATTGCAGTACGTATTCTGCACGAGACAAGCTGTAAACCATACTGGTACATGTAGAGAAATTAAGTAAATAAATAACGTGTTGCGAAAATTTAATAGCTGTTTTGATTTACTTATGCATATCGACATATGCGACATTTTTTACGGGAATTTAAAAGGTTTATTTGTAATATTTAGCACAATTTTCACATTTTTACTTTTGAAAAGTGTCACTCCGAACTTTGTAGGAAGCACGTTTGGTGTTTCTTTGAGTGGCATTTTCTTTCATTATATTTATTTCTTCTTCAGAGCGAGAGGCGGCCATTTTGAAAATTATAGTCGGAGGTGAATATTTCACAAATAGATTCCATGTTGCCATGCTTCTGACCAGTATTAGTGTAAATCTACTAGTGTCCTATCACGAATACTGTTCTGTGATTGGCTTCGCGTACCAGTGTGCGCTTGTTAAAAAAATGACGGCCGCTTCTTGGCATTTTCGAATTGTATGTGAAGAGGATTTAGATGGAGTTTTGAACAACTAGTAGATTTATACTTAAACAATTAGATTATTCGCCCTCGATTTCTATGCGTGATAGAAATCTCGTGCTCCTAATCTAATTGCTTAATAGATCACAGATGACGTCAAAATGTGGTAAGAACAAAAAAGTGGCACACGAGGCGATAGCCGAGTGTGTCACTGATGTTGTTACCACATTTTGACGTCTTCTGTGATCTATTACTGAACAGACGCACGGCAACATGGAATCTATTTCTTTTATATAATAAAGAAACAAACTACTACAGAAAAGCCTTTTTAACTCGTGAATTGCGCATGCGTAACACGAGTTATCGTGATCTATGGGAAAATGTGTCGCTCGCTCGATGGGCTGTAAACATTTTGCAAATGAGGTACGCTCGCGGCTTACTTTTAAATTGCTGTTCATCTTTAATTGAAATAAGCTGTTTTAAAGGTCTAAATTAAAAGGTATAACTCAAAGAAGATTCGGCCACCGAAAATGAGAACATCGAGGATCGTAAAATCGATGAGCAGCACAAGTTTTCACTGGATGCGGACTTCGTATGGATTTTACAGAAACGGAAGTCCTTGAAGTACGGTTACGGTATGGTAACTGCGCATATAGCGAGCGAAATGGTATAAACACAGAACATTTATTTATTGTATGGCTAAAAACAACAAAAAAAAAAAAAAAAAAAAAAGGAAAAAAAAATAACGAGTCACCTTCCACCCAGAGTCCATCGCGGAACCTTTCCAACCGCAATCTTGTCCACTACCCTCTGTGCTACGTGAACATTACCCGAGATTTAAGGAGAAAACAAACATGAGAATTAATTAAACCGCTGATCTAGAGGTTAATTTGTCCTTCACCGAGCAACTGTCAGTGAGTACATTTGGCATTCGTGGATTTTTCTGACGCTCGACAGTGCCTTTTCACATGTGTTCATTCGTCGGC